>NW_027224370.1:0-211959 GCF_023699985.2 Odocoileus virginianus | reverse complement strand
AAAAATCCTTAACAAAATTCTAGCAAACAGAATCCAACAACATATTAAAAAAATGATACACCATGACCAAGTGGGCTTTATCCCAGGAATGCAAGGATTCTTTAATATCCGCAAATCAATCAATGTAATACACCACATTAACAAATTGAAAGATAAAAACCATATGATTATCTCAATAGATGCAGAAAAAGCCTTTGACAAAATTCAACATCCATTTATGATTAAAACTCTCCAGAAAGCAGGAATAGAAGGAACATACCTCAACATAATAAAAGCTATATACGACAAACCCACAGCAAGCATCACCCTCAATGGTGAAAAATTGAAAGCATTTCCCCTGAAATCAGGAACAAGACAAGGATGCCCACTCTCACCACTACTATTCAACATACTTTTGGAAGTTTTGGCCACAGCAATCAGGGCAGAAAAAGAAGTAAAAGGAATCCAGATAGGAAAAGAAGAAGTGAAACTCTCGCTGTTTGCAGATGACATGATCCTCTACATAGAAAACCCTAAAGACTCTACCAGAAAATTACTAGAGCTAATCAACGAATACAGTCAAGTTGCAGGATATAAAATTAACACACAGAAATCTCTTGCATTCCTATACACTAACAATGAGAAAACAGAAAAGAAATTAAGGAAACAATACCATTCGCCATTGCAACAAAAAGAATAAAATACTTAGGAGTATATCTACCTAAAGAAACAAAAGACCTATACATAGAAAACTATAAAACACTGATGAAAGAAATCAAAGAGGACACAAGCAGATGGAGAAATATACCGTGTTCATGGATTGGAAGAATTAATATTGTCAAAATGGCTATACTACCCAAAGCAATCTATAGATTCAATGCAATCCCTATCAAACTACCAACGGTATTTTTCACAGAACTAGAACAAATAATTTCTCAATTTGTATGGAAATACAAAAAACCTCGAATAGCCAAAGTAATCCTGAGAAAGAAGAATGGAACTGGAGGAATCAATCTGCCTGACTTCAGACTCTACTACAAAGCCACAGTCATCAAGACAGTATGGTACTGGCACAAAGACAGAAATATAGATCAATGGAACAGAATAGAAAGCCCAGAGATAGATCCACGAACCTATGGTCACCTTATCTTCGACAAAGGAGGCAAGGATATACAATGGAAAAAAGATAACCTCTTTAACAAGTGGTGCTGGGAAAACTGGTCAACCACCTGTAAAAGAATGAAACTAGAACACTTTCTAACACCATACACAAAAATAAACTCAAAATGGATTAAAGATCTAAATGTAAGACCAGAAACTATCAAACTCCTAGAGGAGAACATAGGCAAAACACTCTCCGACATAAATCACAGCAGGATCCTCTATGACCCACATCCCAGAATTTCAGAAATAAAAGCAAAAATAAACAAATGGGACCTAATGAAACTTAAAAGCTTTTGCACAACAAAGGAAACTATAAGCAAGGTGAAAAGACAGCCCTCAGATTGGGAGAAAATAATAGCAAACGAAGCAACAGACAAAGGATTAATCTCAAAAATATACAAGCAACTCCTCCAGCTCAACCCCAGAAAAATAAATGACCCAATCCAAAAATGGGCCAAAGAACTCAACAGACATTTCTCCAAGGAAGACATACAGATGGCTAACAAACACATGAAAAGATGCTCAACATCACTCATTATCAGAGAAATGCAAATCAAAACCACAATGAGGTACCATTATACGCCAGTCAGGATGGCTGCTATCCAAAAGTCTACAAGCAATAAATGCTGGAGAGGGTGTGGAGAAAAGGGAACCCTCTTACACTGTTGGTGGGAATGCAAATTAGTACAGCCACTATGGAAAACAGTGTGGAGATTTCTTAAAAAGCTGGAAATAGAACTGCCATATGACCCAGCAATCCCACTTCTGGGTATACACACCAAGGAAACCAGATCTGAAAGAGACACGTGCACGCCAATGTTCATCGCAGCACTGTTTATAATAGCCAGGACATGGAAGCAACCCAGATGCCCATCAGCAGACGAATGGATGAGGAAGCTGTGGTACATATACACCATGGAATATTACTCAGCCATTAAAAAGAATTCATTTGAATCAGTTCTAATGAGATGGATGAAACTGGAGCCCATTATACAGAGCGAAGTAAGCCAGAAAGATAAAGACCATTACAGTATACTAACACATATATATGGACTTTAGAAAGATGATAACGAGAACCCTATATGCAAAACAGAAAAAGAGACTCAGATATATAGAACAGACTTGTGGGCTCTGGGAGAAGGTGAGGGTGGGATGTTTCAAGAGAACAGCATTGAAACATGTATATTATCTAGGGTGAAACAGATAACCAGCCCAGGTTGGGTACATGAGACAAGTGCTCGGGCCTAGTGCACTGGGAAGACCCAGAGGGATCGGGTGGAGAGGGAGGTGGGAGGGGGGACTGGGATGGGGAGTGCATGTAAATCCATGGCTAATTCATTTCAATGTATGACAAAAACTACTGTAGTGATGTAAAGTAATTAGCCTCCAACTAATAAAAAAAAAATGAAAAAAAAAAAAATAAATAAATAAATAAAAAAAATAAAAATACACAGCATTCCAGGTGCATATTTGTGTGATCAGAGTCAATGAGCATAATTGATAAAACTGATATATTAAAAAAAAAATGGAACTGTTAGCAGTCTATACTTTTAAGGTGAAAAAGTTTTTTTTGACCATTCTTTTCTCATCACTTTCCTTAGATACAATTCTTGTTCGAGGGGAATGTAAAAAACAAAAACATTTAATGCTACATTAAAGCTCCTGTAGGGAAAGGGAATGTTATGTTTTCATCTGTGTATTTCCAAGAGAACTGAGGAGTCCCTTGGAATAGAAAGAGCTCAATAAATAACAGAATAAAACTAAGATATATAAGTATTTTAAAAATCACATGGTCTGAGAGAACACACATGAAACTCAAGAACAGAAAAAAGAAAACTGTATAGTGAGGTGGTTAAGAGAAAACAAGCTATGAGAACAGATAGAACCAGGTTCAGATTCTGAATTTGCTACTCAGATTGTTATTTTTGGAGCAATTAACCTCTCTGGATGTTAATTTACTTCCGCATTTACTGAATCAGAGCATGGACTGGTAAACTATGACCCATGGGGCCAAATTTGGCTCACTGCTTGGTTTCATAAATAAAGTTTTACCAGAACACAATCATGCACATTTGTTTACATATTGCCTGTGGCTCATTTTATGCTCCAATGGCAGAGTTGGGTAATCAAGACAGATCCTGTGGCCTGTAAAGCTGCCTCCAAATTTACTATCTGGCCATTTAGAAGATGTTTGCTGACCCTTACCATAAACCTTTGCATGAGTCATCCAAGTTGTTTACCTCTGCCAATCTAACAGGTGAAAAATGGTAGCTTATTGTACTTCATTCACATTTTTCTTGTTTTGAAGTTGAACAGCTTTCACATATTTAATATATATCTGCATTTCTATCCTTATGAACAAATGCATGATGTGCACTAGGCTCCTTGAACAGGGCATAGACCAGCTTAGGTGTTTTTTCCCCTTCTATTTGCTGTGAAGTGATGGGACTGGATATCATGATCTTAGTTTTTTGAACAATGAATTTTAAGCCAGCTTTTTCCTCTCTCCTCTTTCGCTTTCATCAAGAGGTTCTTTAGTTCCTCTTTGCTTTCTGCCTTAAGGGTGGTGTCATCTGCATATCTCAGGTTATTGACATTTCTCCCTGCAATCTTAATTCCAGCTTCTGCTTCATCCAGCGCAAGGAAACATATACCTACACACATATATATACAAATACACATATACATATATGTGTATACACACATATATATAGATACACATATACACATACAGAATTGAAATCTCCCATAGGTCTTCCCCAGTTGCATCCTGTATCTCCCTCTTAAGACAACCACTAAACAATTCTGATGGATGTTTTGAAATTTTATGTAAACCATTACATACTGAACATATTCTTTGCAACTCACTCAACATGCTTTTGGGATATGTATAGACACATACATACCATATTTTGGAAATATTTCCACATTTACTTATTTTCACTTCTGCATGGCATTACATTTTTGAGTTATCTGTGTTGATAGCATGTATCCTAGCTCACCTTAACTGCTACATGAAACTACATTCTGAAAGTTATTCATGGTGATACATGTATTTTATTGAACTGTCATAAAGTATTTCATTAAATAAATACACTTTTCTCTGTTCTTCCATTGTTATACATTTAGGATGTTTCCAATTTTTCACTATTATAAAGCAGTGATAAACATTCTAGAACATGACTAACTTAAGTAGTCAGCCTGCAGTGCATCATGTGTGTGGCAAATACTTTTTTCCAATTTGTTGTTTGTCTCTGGTATTTACTTCTTTTTCTCCATACAGAATTTTTCAGTTTTCAAATATATTGATTTTCATGGCTTCAAGGTTTTGTGCCACACTTGGAAAATTAGCTTCACTTTTTTCATTGGTAAGAATGGAGATAAGAGTGCCAACATCATATAATGCTCTAAGTATTAAATGAGATAATATCTATGGAAGAACAAAGTGCCAACCACAGTGCCATGCATGCATACATACAAAATTAGCTTATAAAAAAGGGCATAAAGCAAGGATCTTTGTTCTACAAACTTGGCACCAAGTATGTCTTCATTCAGATGTCATGTACTATGCAACCTTGTTAACTGTTTTTGTGTCTGGAAATTGAAATTATCATCTCTGGCTGCTGAACATTCTTCTTTCAATATACCCTTCTAAAATGAAAATTACATTCTCAAGGCAGATTTAAAAAAATGTTAAGGGATAAAGTCTTACCAAAGTCTGGGCTTGAGGTGCCTGAGGATTCTGCTGGTTCATCGACACACTGGATCCTGAGCCAGGTCCGGCACTGTGGACTGTCTGAGGGTTGCCTGCAATCAGTGTAGGGATATTTGTCTGGCGATGCAGAATTTTCTAAAAAGTGAAAAGACAAATCTATGTGCTGTCTGTTTCTTTCCTACTCATGGTTTACCTTAGCATTTCCATAAAAGAACCAGAAGCACTTACCAAGGCAATTTCTGGATCCACAATTCTCATGACTACCTGTGCTTGTAGCAAAGCGTAAGCCAGTTGAGGGTTCTGAAGCAGCATGTTCCGTGCTTCTTGAGGACTATTCTGGACACAGAGCTGTGAAGATAAACAGATTCATCATTAGGTTCAATACTATTACTCAGAAATTGACAGTGATTTAGAGCTATTCCCATCTGAGAAATGTAATATGCAAGAGGCTTTTAAAGCTATTACTGGGACTTTCCTGGGTGTCTCCTGGTTAAGAATCCACCTGCCAGTGCAGGGTACATTGGTTCCATCCCTGGTCTGGGAAGATTCTACATGCTGCAGGGCAACTAAGCCTATGTGCCACAACTCCTGAGCCTGCATGCTCTAAAGCCCATGCTCTGCAACATCAGAAGCTGGCGCAATGCAACTAGAATAGCCCCCGCTTGTCGCAACTAGAGAAAAACCCATGCAGCAACGAAGACCCAGCACAGCCAAAAATAATTAATTACTTTTTAAGAAAGAAGCAATTATCAGTTTTTACATAGCACAGAAAATCTTGGGCATGGCAGGTCAGAATAGGAGGAGGTATTTCAAATACCATAATACCACCATTTAGGGAAAAAAGCCACATTTTAACATCTACAAATGATATCTACGGGCCACAGAAACCCAGCCAGATTGTGTAGGTGTGTCTGTGCACAAAAAATAGAAAACTCTTTGTATGAAATATATAATACACTGTGTACATGTGGAATATTGAAGGTGTAAGAAATGTTGGTCAACAGGCACATCTACTATTTGAGCTCAGGATATCATTTCCATTAATTTATCAATGACTCCTTGAAGAGTTGATATGACAAAATATGATTTAATCATAACCTAATCCCTCCTCCCACCTTCATCTGTTTCATCAGCTCAAACATCTGCTCTGGTGGAAGGCTGGCAACTGCTTTGCTAATGGACTCAGGGGCATCCTCAGGACTGATGGTCTCTCCATAAGGTGACTCAATGACAGGGGCACCAGTTCCAAGGCCTGATTGAGAAGAAGGTACAAAAACGTTAAGGAGGTAAAATAAAGAGCTAAATCATTTCATGTATCTACTTTCCAAGGCTGCTGTAAGAACCTGTTGGTAACTTTAAATTTTCTGGAGCCTAGAAATAAGTGATTTGCAAATATTTTATTTCTGTGAAGTAAAGTCACAGAGTGTATTTTCTGTTCTCAGATGAAAGTTGAGACCAAGATCATACAGGTGAACAGTGTTAACCTAAATTAGGGACTAGGCATATCCATTTCCTTTCACAAGTTGTTTCAGAAGCAAAAGGTTCAAACAGAAAAAAAAATCTAATTTCAAAATGGAATTTCTGGATCTATTACCTTGTGAAAAAAAGCAATGAGAATGCCTTGGTATCCCCACCAGTTACAGATCTGGCAACATAATTACAGGAGTGGCAAACACTAATGACAGTTAACATGACTTATGGCTTGGTAAGCCTGAAATTCATCTTCAATTGGAAATCAACTCCTTGGAGATGGAAGGGCTTAAGCCAATTTTACCTTATTTCTCAAAGATACACACATACTTCCCTAATGCAGGCACTTTAGGTGGGTCAAGTAAAAAGGCTGATAACTATTTCAACAGATACTAAAACATATCATTAAGTGAAAAATCTTCATTGTTGCATCTTTACTAACTCATGTTATATACAGCTTGGATTTATACTCACTCTTCAGCTCTTCTTTGTTCTTTTCGCTGGCAGCATTGTCCACTCGAAGTGCTCTCCCACTAAATTCACGCCCATTTAGGTTTCGCATGGCACTAAGTGCTGTCTCCTGGTCTTGGTATTCACAGAAGCCATAACCTTTTGGCTTTCCTGTCTCCCTATCATAAACCAACCTGGAAAGCAGAAGCAAGCGTCAGGTGCAAATGTTACATACACACAGGGTTCCTACTACCATTACTGTTGTTTTAGTCACTAAGTTGTGTCCAACTCTTTTGTGACCCCATGGACTGTAATCCACCAGGCTCCTCTGTCCATGGGATTTTCCAGACAAGAATACTGGAGTGAGTTGCTATTCCCTTCTCCAGGGGATCTTCCCAACCCAGGGACTGAACTCAAGTCTCCTGCATTGGCAGGCGGATTCTTTAGCACTGAGCCACCTGGGAAGCCCCTCCCACTACCACTGCCTTGTAATTTGATCTTAGGTAAGACAAATAACCCCATTGCTCTGTCCCACTGAAATATTTTTTACACATCTTTTTAAGTGAAAAAAATGTATCTTAGTAAAAATGAATGTGAATCCTATGGTATGTGAATCTCAATGAAGCTGTTACAAACAAACAAAGAACGCATGTGAAAACTCACCAGTAAAAACCTTGCCATTATCACCAAGGGCCAAACCTGTGGTGATTTTTAAGAAACTTCCAGCAAGTAGTTAAAGGGGATCTCACCTGAAACTAACAACAGGTCCAACCTCAGAAAAGATGTCCTTTAACTGCTCTTCAGTAGCCTCATAAGGAATGTTCCCCACTAAAGAAGAAAATAGGTAACATATCAAAATTTTTGTAACCTAGATCTTTAGTGACAAAGTATCTGTATATATCACTGACAATGTAACAACTGGTTCAAATACAATGTTCCTTCAATCCCAGTTCCCTGGTAGTCTCTTAGACAAGATTTTAACTCTGGCTGCTAATTTTAATTACAAGAGAAACAAACCACTGAGACTGGACACAAAAGGAGTAGGCACTCTAAGTATCAGTTCTCAGACTAGACTGACAAGTGGTAGATTTCCCTTAACTATGGTGAAAATAAATACTTAGGCATTGGTATTTATCTGAAGTTGTTTACGTTTTACCATCAACTACTAAAAATGTCAATATTATAATTTTTAAAGCTGGCGCATATGTCTTTATCTTCACATATACATGCACTCAAAGGAGAAGGACCATGAGTGTACTAGAGGATGTTTAAAAATTAATCTGTTGTAAAACAACTATAACAAAAAATATTGGCAACTGTTTCCTTACGTTTCTTCCAAAAGATGCTTTAAAATCACCATGCGTACTTAAAGAAAAAAAAAAACTTAAAAAAAAAAACCTTATTTCGGCTGAACAGATTACTCAGAATAGACTCGACCTTCTTTAAAATTTCTTCAACAAGGTTTTATTCGTTCGTTCATTCATTCATTTACAATCCACCTTGAGACGCCAGGAAGCCACCACTACTAAACACGAACTAAAACCGTGTAACCGGTAAAAAGCAGATGATGAAAGCCCTTATGAGAGGGCGGGAAGTGAACACAAGGCTCTATACCCTCAGCACACAACCTGTATTCTAGGCTAGAGGGTGAGAAGTAGCACAGGACAGTTGCCATGATCCCTCGCTTCTGGCTAATAATTGAAGCTCATGAAAAGAGAAACGCTTAGAAGCTGAACAGTAGTTTTTTGCAACACGGTAGTTTTTACTGAGACCTTGGGGTAAGGGGTGCATCACTTTGCTCACGAGTCTATCAGGCTGGGGGGTCCCACAGGATAGGCAGGTCGAGCTGTAAGCTCGACCTATGGCTCCCATGGCGATTCCCGAGGTGCAGGGAGGGGATTCCCCGCCGCTCCCTGTCTTTTTCTGTCCCTCCCCGATGCTTGGTTCCACCGAATTCCTCTCACCGAAAACGGAACGTAGAGAACGATCCACCGCAGGGTCTCTCACAGTCAAACCCGCCATCGCTCTTTTCCTGCGGCTTCTGGTGCGTTGAAGAACACTTCCGTACGGCGCAAGAGCCCAGCAAGGAACATAAGGCCTGTGAGCCGGAAGCGCCTGAGCCGGAGGCGCTTGGGCCGGATGGAAGCAGGGTCCCTCCCCCGGCGTTATTCCGTCATAGTCGGCACGTATTACTTCCACTAGAGCGCTTGCAGTTGCCCCTGACCCCACCCCCCTCGCCCCTGACCCCGCCCCCCTCTCCCCATACCCCGCCTGAGAATAACTCCGTTCTGAGCTAGAGCTCGGCTAATTTGAAGGCTTTTAGTATATAGAATTTCTTGTTATTCATTTTTTCCTTAGGCTAACGCAAGTAATTGTCGACCACAAAAATGACGGCGGCGGCGGCTTTACCATAGTAACAGGGAAGTCATTTGATACACAACCCTGGCACTTTAACTTTAGTTCAGCCCTGTTAGGGAAGGGAAACAAGTGGCCCCGCCCCAGCGGCGTGAGTTTTATTCTTTAAATAAAAAAAAATTAAAAAAAAAAAAAAAAAAAAGCTGTGAATGTTCGGACTGAGAGAAGGAAAGAGAGTCGAGGCATCCTAGAGAATGAGGGTTGCTCAGTGTCAAGGCGTCAACATAGCTGAGGATATGGGGAAGTAAAAGCAGAACAAATCCGCCTGCTTTCATGTAGCCTGTGGGCTTCATGTGCTTGGTGGTGAGGGGGCGGGGCGACGGAGGATGTTGGCAGGCAGGGTATCAGAAAACATCGGAACTGGAAGTATCTTTGATCCCTGGTACGCAGCAAGCAGCTAAGGTATGATTTTAACTCGGGTTGCTTTGGCTCCAGAGGATGAATGTTTATGTGCTGTATCTACTGCTTTCAAGTATAACTCAGAATTTTTAATGGCGTAACTTAAAAAAAAAATTATTTTTGGGAAAGAACTTAGAGCATAGGGCCCGGTGATGGTGGATCAATGGCTGATAATAATGAACCAATGAAGAACAGGTTGAGGCACCATGGCTTGTTCTGCCTTCAGCCATTTGTGGAGAATGGATTGTTGGTTCTGTCACTTCATCAACCACTCCTAATGGTTAAAAAGGAAGAGATGTGTACAAGGGATATTTCCTAAGCCTTTTTTTTTTTTTTTTATATTTGGGTTTCAAATACAGGCTAGATGCCTATGACCCTACGTCTCATTGCTATTGTCCATGATCGTCTTTTCCCTTCATTGCTTCACTCCCAGAGAGGCACATTTGTTTTGCCTCCAGTTTGTAGCAAAATGAAGACAGAAGGTGTTGTCTGATGCTGCTATAGGTATAACATCTCGGAGAGTCATGGAATAACATCCCCCTGTGAAAGGTAGCAACTTCTGGATAGACGTCTTTTCATGGAAAAGATTCAAAATAGCCCTTGTAGCATTACCTAAGCTAAGAAAAATCCTCTAGGAGGCCTGCAGACATAAGGTAACTCGGGACCCTCAGAGAGCACCTGAATGTTGACACAGATCCTGGTCAGTATCTGGCCATGGGTACCAATTGGCTTGCTTTCCAGAAAGAAACATCATTCCTAGGTTTTGCACTACTGCATTATCACACTGGTTCTGCACCAGTGTTTAGACTTTATGAGAATGTTTGAGGGTTCAGCTCTGAGGCTACTCTATAGATAATTGATCCTTCAAAGCTGGCTATTCAGTCTTTCGGTTTTAACATTTTCATTTTTTATTTCTTATCTAACTACTTTTCTCAATTCATGCTCAATGAATATATTTTCTGTATTCCTTTCCCAGAATCCTGTTCCTTCAAAGGAAGTTTGGGATTCTTCACCTGTCCAAAGGCTACCTTATGAGATTTTTTGCTTGGTAGCAGACCAGGGAGTTGGGTGGTTAGCTGAATTGGAAGATTTCATTTGTTCTTGGCAGTGGCATGCTGATCTCTTGTTACTAATTGAGGACTGCTTCCAAACTAAGCATTGGGGAAAACTGATTAAAAAGAGGAAATCTTTTGAGTTTTCTTCTATAGAAACCACCAGGCTTGTCTAAAACTTTTGGCAATTTGGGGTCTTGTTCTGTTTCAGAACCAGAATATGGGAGACTTGCCTTGGCACGTGGAATCCAGGGCCTAGCGAAATGAAGGTGGATATCACTGGATAGCACTTAAACTCCAACAGTATGCTGCTAGGTGAGCAGGGCTTGATTGAGCATGTGGATAATGGTATCAGGTTGGGATAAACAGGGTGATGATTAAAAAGAGTTACTATTTGTGAAGGGCCGTATGTTGGGCTGGCCCAAAAGTTTGAGTTTTTCTGCAAGCTGTTATAGAAAAACTGAAACAAACTTTTGGGCCAATCCAGTAGATTACAGAGCTTCTTTACATAGATCTCACTTGATTCTCACCAAACCTGGGAGAAAGTTTTAGTGTGCTTTTTTCTTATTGTGATAAAACATGCCTAACAAAATTTATAATTTTAACCATTTTAAGGTGTATTTAATTCAGTGGCATTATGAATAGTCACTTTGTGCAACCAGCATCACTGCCATCTCCAGAACTTTCATATTTTCACAAACTGAAACTCTGTACTCAGCAAACACTAATTCCCCCTCTCCCCAGCCCCTGTTAACCACCATTCTGTCTCTATGAATTTGAATACATACCTCACATAAGTGAAATCATAACACTGTTTTTTTTTTTTAGTTATGGTTTATTTATCTTAGCATAATGTCTTCAAGGTTCATTTATGTTGTAGCATGTATCAGAATTTCCTTCCTTTTTAAGGCTAAATAATATTCCATTGTATGTATATACCACATTTTGTTTATTCCTTCTTGCATTGTTGAACACCCGAGTTGCTTCTAACCCTTTGACTGTTGTGAGTAATGCTGCTGTCAACATGGGTGTGCAAATATTTGTCTGAGTCCCTGCTTTCAGTTCTTTGGATATATACACAGAAGTTGAATTGCTGGATTGTGGTAGTTCTATGTTTAATTTTTAAAAATAATTTTATTTATTTATTTTTGGCTGTGCTGGGTCTTTGTTGCTGTGTGACCTTTTCTCTAGTTGTGGGGAGCAGGGCTACTCTCTAGTTGTGGTGTGTGGGCTTTTCATTGCAGTGGCTTCTCTTGTGGAGTATGGGCTCTAGGGTGGGGATTTCCATGTGGCACTAGTGGTAAAGAACCTGCCTGCCAATGCAGGAGACATAAGAGACATGGGTTCAATCCCTGGATCAGGAAGATCCCCTGGAGAAGGGCATGGCAACCCACTCCAGTATTCTTGCCTGGAGAATCCCATGGATAGAAGAGCTTGGTGGGCTACAGTCCATGTGGACTGGACAGTAAAGAATCTGCCTGCAGTGCAGGAGACTGGGTTTGATCCCTGGGTCAGGAAGATCCCCTGGAGAAGGGAATGGCAAACCACTCCAGTATCCTTGCCTGGAAAATTCCATGGACAGAGGAGTTTGGCGGGCTACAGTCCATGGGATCGCAAAGAGTGGGATATGACTGAAAAACAAACACAGGCTCTAGGGCAGAGGCTCAACAGTTTCGGCACACAGGCTTAGTTGCTCCAATGCATGTGGGATCTTCCTGGATCAGGGATCAAACCCATGTCTCCTGCATTGGAGGGCAGATTCTTTACCACTGAGCCACCAGGGAAGCCCCTATGTTTAACTCTTTGAGGAACCATCCTACTATTTTCCACAGTAGCTGCATCATTTTACATTCCTGCCAGCAGTACACAAGGGTTACTGTTTCATCGTCAGCAACATTGTTATTTTTTTTTAATACAGCCAACCCTAATGAGTATGAAGCGATATTCTATTGTGGTTTTGATTTGCATTTCCCTATTATATTGGAAAAACCTACCATTCTCTTCTCCTGTGTGTCTCTTTTACTTTAACATATAACACTTTTATTACTTCTGTGTTTTTCCCCACATGAAGCAATCCTCTGTGATACCAGGTGGGTGTCCTACAATTTAACTCAATTCTGACACTATCTACCTGGAGATAGCATCAAATTCATAGGTTGAGGGCTCAGTCCCACAAGACTGCCTTCCACGTCCACTTAAGATGCCAATTGTAAGTTCAGGTTATCACCTGTGCTTCTGACTAACTGGCTATATAAATGAGAGGTTCCAGTGACCCCTTCCTTGGGTTCAACTTATTAACTAGAGTGGCTCATAGAACTCTGGAGAACAGTTACTTACATTTACTGGTTTATTAAAGGATATGAGAAAGGATACAGTTGAACATCCATATGAAGAGATATATAAAATGAGTTCTGTGAGGGTCCTGAGTGCAAGAGCTTCTGTCTCTGAAGAGCTGGGGTGCATCACCCTCCTGGTACTTGGATGTGTTCACCCACTGGGAAGCTCTTTGAATCCCTACTTTGGGGATTTTTTTGGAGGCTTCATCACATAGGTATGATCAATTATTGCTCTATTAGTCTCTCTCCCCTCTCTGGAGGATAGGGAGGGAGTGGAGCCAAAAAGTCCAAGCTTCTGATCCTAGCTTGGTCATTCTGATAACCAGCCCCCATCCAGGAGCTCACCCAGAGTTGCCTCATTAGAACAAAAGATACTCCTAGTGCTCTTACCACTGGGGTGAAAGACCAAATATTAGAATAAGAGGTGCTCCTAGTGCTCTTAGGAAAGGGTTTAGGAGCTCTGTGCTAGAAACCAAGGATGTAACCAAATACATATGTTTTCTGTTATCTCACACCTAAGAATTAGTGAGCTTTTTGGCTGTTTGTATATCTTTGGAGAAATATCTATTTAATTCCTTTCCCCATTTTTTTATCTGGTTGTTCAGTTTTTTGTTGTTGTTGAGTTGTAGGGGTTTTAAAAAATTTATTTTGGATCCTAATCCCTTATCAGGTATATGGCTTGCAAATATTTTTCCCGTGCTGTGGGGTGCCTTTTTACTGTGTTTGATAGTGTCCTTTGATGTACATAAGTTTTACATTTTGATGCAGATCAACTTATCTTTTTTTTTTATTTGTTGCCTGTAATTTGGTATCATTTCCAAGAAAACTTCGCCAAATCAAGTGTCATGAACCCTTTCTTCTATGCTTTTTCTAAGAATTTTATAGATTTATCTCTTACATTTAAGTCTTTGTTCCAGTTCAAATTAATTTTTGTATCTGGTTTAAGGTAAGGATCCAACTTCATCCTTTAGCATGTGGTATCCAGTATTCCCAGTGCCATTTGTTCAAGACTTCCCTTACCCCACTGAATGGTCCTGACACCCTTGTTGAAAATCATGTGACTATTGACCATATATGTGAAGGTTTATTTCTGGGCTCCTAATTCTATTCCATTGATCTATATGTTTGTTTTTGCTAGTACCACACTGTTTTGTAACAGTAACTTTGTAGTAAGTTTCAAAATCAGGAAGTATGAGGCCACCAACTTTTTTTTTTTCAAGATTTTTGTAACTATTCAAAATTCCTCGAGATACCATAGAAGTTTTAGGATGGGTATTTTTAAAAATTTCTGCCAAAATGTCATTGGGATTTTAATAGGGATTGCTTTTGGTGGCATCATAACAATATTGAATTTTCTAATTCATAAACATGGATGTCTTTCTATTTATTTATGTATTCCTTAATTTCTTTCAGTAACATTTTATAATTTTCAGCATAAAAGTCTTTCACCTTTTGGTTAAGTTTATTCCTTCTGCTGCTGCTAAGTTGCTTCAGTTGTGTCTGACTCTGTGCGACCCCATAGATGGCAGCCCACTAGGCTCCCTGGTCCCTGGGATTCTCCAGGCAAGAACACTGGAGTGGGTTGCCATTTCCTTTTCCAATTCATTAAAAGTGAAAGTGAAGTCACTCAGTTGTGTCCGACTCTTAGCGACTCCATGGACTGCAGCCCACCAGGCTCCTACATCCATGGGATTTTCCAGGCAAGAGTACTGGAATGGGGTGCTGTTGCTTTCTCCAAGTTTATTCCTGAGTATTTTATTTTTTTGATACATATGCATGTATATATATATTTGACATATAGCATTGTATTAATTTTGCATGTACATCACAATGATTCCATATTTGTATATATTGCAAAATGATCACCACAATAAGTCTAATTAACATCCATCACCACACATAATTACACTTGTGATGAGAACTAGTTTTAAAAATTTATTTATTTTAATTGGAAGCTAATTACTTTACAATATTGTAGTGGTTTTTGCCATACATTGACATGAATCAGCCATGGGTGTACATGTGTTCCCCATCCTGAACCCCCCTCCCACCTCCCTCCCCATCCCATCCCTCAGGGTCATCCCAGTGCACCAGTCCTGAGCACCCTGTCTCATGCATCAAACCTGGACTGGTGATCTGTTTCACATATGGTAATATACATGTTTCAATGCTATTTTATCAAATCATCCCACCCTAGCCTTCTCCCACAGAGTCCAAAAGTCTGTTCTATACAAATCATCCCACCCTAGCCTTCTCCCACAGAGTCCAAAAGTCTGTTCTTTACATCTGTGTCTCTTGCTGTCTTGCATATAGGGTCATCATTACCATCTTTCTAAATTCCATATATATGCGTTAGTATACTGTATTGGTGTTTTTCTTTCTGACCTGACTTCACTCTGTATAATAGGCTCCAGTTTCATCCACCTCATTAGAACTGATTCAAATGTATTATTTTAATGGCTGAGTAATATTCCATTGTGTATATGTACCACAGCTTTCTTATCCATTCATCTGCTGATGGACATCTAGGTTGCTTCCATGTCCTAGCTATTGTAAACAGTGCTGTGATGAACACTGGGGTGCACGTGTCTCTTTCAATTCTGGTTTCCTCGGTGTGTATGCCCAGGAGTGGGATTGCTGGGTCATATGGCAGTTCTATTTCCAGTTTTTTAAGGAATCTCCACACTGTTCTCCATAGTAGCTGTACTAGTTTGCATTCCCACCAACAGTGTAAGAGGGTTCCCTTTTCTCCACACCCTCTGCAGCATTTATTGTTTGTAGACTTTTGGATAGCAGCCATTCTGATTGGAGTGAGATGGTACGTCATTGTGGTTTTGATTTTCATTTCTCTGGTAATGAGTGATGTTGAGCATCTTTTCATGTGTTTGTATGTCGTCTTTGGAGAAATGTCTGTTCAGTTCTTTGGCCCATTTTTTGATTGGGTCATTTATTTTTCTGGAATTGAGCTGCAGGAGCTGCTTGTGAGATTAATCCTTTGTCTGTTGCTTCGTTTGCTATTATTTTCCCCCGTTCTGAAGGCTGCCTTTTTACCTTGCTTGTAGTTTCCTTCATTGTGCAAAAGCTTTTAAGTTTAATTAGGTCCCATTTGTTTATTTTTGCTTTTATTTCCATTACTCTGGGAGGTGGGTCATAGAGGATCCTGCTGTGATTTATGTCAGAGAGTGTTTTGCCTATGTTTTCCTCTAGGAGTTTTATAGTTTCTGGTCTTACATTTAGATCTTTAATCCATTTTGAGTTTATTTTTGTGTATGCTGTTAGAAAGTGTTCTAGTTTTATTCTTTTACAAGTGGTTGACCAGTTTTCCCAGCACCACTTGTTAAAGAGATTATCTTTTCTCCATTGTATATTCTTGTCTCCTTTGTCAAAGATAAGGTGTTCATAGGTGCATGGATTTATCTCTGGGCTTTCTATTTTGTTCCATTGATCTATATTTCTGTCTTTGTGCCAGTACCATACTCTCTTGATGACTGTGGCTTTGTAGTATAGCCTGAAGTCAGGCAGGTTGATTCCTCAGTTCCATTCTTCTTTCTCAAGGTTGCTTTGGTTACTTGAGGTTTTTTGTATTTCCATACAAATTGAGAAATTATTTGTTCTAGTTCTGTGAAAAATACCGTTGGTAGCTCGATAGGGATTGCATTGAATCTATAGATTGCTTTGGGTTGTATACTCATTTTTCACTATATGATTTTTGCAATCCGTGAACATGGTATATTTCTCCATCTATTTGTGTCATCTTTGATTTCTTTCATCAGTGTTTTATAGTTTTCTAAAAATAGGTCTTTTGTTTCTTTGGGTAGATATATTCCTAAGTATTTTATTCTTTTTTGTGCAATGGTGAATGGTATTGTTTCCTTAATTTCTCTTTTCTGTTTTCTCATTGTTAGTGTATAGGAATGCAAGGGATTTCTGTGTGTTAATTTTATATCCTGCAACTTTAGTATATTCATTGATTAGCTCTAGTAATTTTCTGGTGGAGTCTTTAGGGTTTTCTATGTAGAGGATCATGTCATCTGCAAACAGTGAGAGTTTTACTTCTTCTTTTCCAATCTGGATTCCTTTATTTCTTTTTCTTCTCTGACTGCTGTGGCTAAAACTTCCAAAACTATGTTGAATAGTAGTGGTGAGAGTGGGCGCCCTTGTCTTGTTCCTGACTTTAGGGGAAATGCTTTCAATTTTTCACCATTGAAGATAATGTTTGCTGTGGGTTTATCATATATAGCTTTTATTATGTTGAGGTATGTTCCTTCTATTCCTGCTTTCTTGGAGGGTTTTATCATAAATGGATGTTGAATTTTGTCAAAGGCTTTCTCTGCATCTATTGAGATAATCATATGATTTTATCTTTCAATTTGTTAATGTGGTGTATTGACATTGATTGATTTGCAGATATTAAAGAATCCTTGCATTCCTGGGATAAAGCCCACTTGGTCATGATGTATGATCTTTTTAATATGTTGTTGGATTCTGTTTGCTAGAATTTTGTTAAGAATTTTTGCATCTATGTTCATCAGTGATATTGGCCTGTAGTTTTCTTTTTTTGTGGCATCTTTGTCTGGTTTTGGTATTAGGGTGATGGTGGCCTCATAGAATGAGTTTGGAAGTTTACCTTCTGCAATTTTCTGGAAGAGTTTGAGTAAGATAGGTGTTAGCTCTTCTCTAAATTTGTGGTAGAATTCACCTGTGAAGCCATCTGGTCCTGGGCTTTTGTTTGTTGGAAGATTTCTGATTACAGTTTTGATTTCTGTGCTTGTGATGGGTCTGTTAAGATTTTCTATTTCTTTCTGGTTCAGTTTTGGAAAGTTATACTTTTCTAAGAATTTGTCCATTTCTTCCAAGTTGTCCATTTTATTGGCATATAGTTGCTGATAGAGTAGTCTCTTATGATCCTTTGTATTTCTGTGTTGTCTGTTGTGATTTCTCCATTTTCATTTCTAATTTTATTGATTTGATTCTTCTCCCTTTTTTCTTGATGAGTCTGGCTAATGGTTTGTCCATTTATATTCTCAAAGAACCAACTTTTAGCTTTGTTGATTTTTGCTATGGTCTCTTTTGTTTCTTTTGCATTTATTTCTGCCCTAATTTTTATGATTTCTTTCCTTCTACTAACCCTGGGGTTGTTCATTTCCTCCTTTTCTAGTTGCTTTATGTGCAGAGTTAGGTTATTTGATTTTTCTCTTGTTTCTTGAGGTAAGCTTGTATTGCTATGAACCTTCCCCTTAGCACTGCTTTTACTGAATCCCATAGGTTTTGGGTTGTTGTGTTTTCATTTTCATTCATTTCTATGCATATTTTGATTTCTTTTTTGATTTCTTCTGTGATTTGTTGGTTATTCAGAAGTGTGTTGTTTAGCCTCCATATGTTGGAATTTTTAATAGTTTTTTTTCCCTGTAGTTGACATCTAATCTTACTGCATTGTGATCAGAAAAGATGCTTGGAATGATTTCAATTTTTTTGAATTTACCAAGGCTAGATTTATGGCCCAGGATGTGATCTATCCTGGAGAATGTTCCATGTGCACTTGAGAAAAAGGTGAAATTCATTGTTTTGGGGTGAAATGTCCTGTAGATATCAGTTAGGTCTAACTGGTCCATTGTATCATTTAAAGTTTGTATTTCCTTGATAATTTTCTGTTGCTCTATCCATAGTTGTGAGTGCGGTATTAAAGTCTCCCACTATTACTGTGTTACTGTTAATTTCCCCTTTCATACTTGTTAGCATTTGCTTTACATATTGTGGTGCTCCTATGTTGGGTGCATATATATATTTATAATTGTTATATCTTCTTCTTGGATTGATCCTTTGATCATTATGTAGTGTCCTTCTTTGTCTCTTTTCACAGCCTTTATTTCAAAGTCTGTTTTATCTGATATGAGGTATTGCTACTCCTGCTTTCTTTTGGTCTCCATTTGCATGAAATATCTTTTTCCAGCCCTTCACTTTCAGTCTGTATGTGTCCCTTGTTTTGAGGTGGGTCTCTTGTAGACAGCATATATAGGGGTCTTGTTTTTGTATTCATTCAGCCAGTTTTTGTCTTTTGGTTGGGGCATTCAACCCATTTACATTTAAGGTAATTATTGATAGGTATGATCCCGTTGGCATTTACTTTGTTGTTTTAGTTTCGAGTTTATACACCTTTTCTGTGTTTCCTGTCTAGAGAAGATCCTTTAGCATTTGTTGAAGAGCTGGTTTAGTGGTGCTGAATTCTCTCAGCTTTTGCTTGTCTGTAAATCTTTTGATTTCTCCTTCATATTTGAATGAGATCCTTGCTGGGTACAGTAATCTGGGTTGTAGGTTTTCCTCTTTCATCACTTTTAAATATGTCCTGCCATTCCCTTTTGGCTTGAAGAGTTTCTACTGAAAGATCAGCTGTTATCGTTATGGGAATCCCCTTGTGTGTTATTTGTTGTTTTTCTGTTGCTGCTTTTAATATTTGTTCTTTGTGTTTGATCTTTGTTAATTTGATTAATATGTGTCTTGGGGTGTTTTGCCTTGGGTTTAATCTGTTTAGGACTCTCTGGGTTTCTTGGACTTGAGTGGCTATTTCCTTCCCCCTTTTAGGGAAATTTTCAACTATTATCCCCTCAAGTATTTTCTCATGGCCTTTCTTTTTGTCTTCTGGAACTTTTAAGATCTACTCTCTTAGCAACTTTCAAGTACACAGTGAAGTATTGCTAACTATATTCACCATGCTGTATATTACATCCCAGGTCTTACTAATTTTATAACTGAAAGTTTGTATCTTTTGACTGCCTTCATCCTTTTCACCCACTCCCCAATCCTGGCCTCTGGCAATGACCAGTCTATTCTAACTGTGAGGATTTTTTTTTCTCTAAGACTTCACATATAAGAGACCTCACATGGTATTTCTCTGACTTAATTCACTTAACATAGTGCCCTCAATGTCAATCTATGTAGTCACAAATGGTAATATTTCCTTCTTTTTGTGACTGAATGGTGGCTCAGTGGTAAAAGAATTCACCTGCCAATGCAGGAGATGTGGGTTTGATCCCTGGGTTTGGAAGATCCCCTGGAGAAGGAAATGGCAACCCACTCCAGTATTCTTGCCTGGAAAATCCCATGGGCAGAGGAGCCTGGCAGGCTATAGTCCATGGGGTCACAAAGAGTTGGGTACAACTTAGAGATGAAACAACAGAAATATTCCATTGTATATGTGTATTACATTTTCTTTCTAGTCATCCATACATGGGCACTTAGGTTGCTTCCATATCTTGACTATTGTAAATAATGCTGCAGTCCACATTGGGTCACATAATTATTTTCAACTTAGTGTTTCTGTTTCCTTCAGGTAAATACCCAGAATTGGAATTGCTAGGTCATGTAGTAGTTCTAGTTTTAATTTTTTGAAGACCCCGTATACTGTTTTCCATAGTGGCCATACCAATTTACATTTCCACCAACAGTGCACAAGGATCCCCTTTTCTTCACATCCTCACCAATACTTGTTATCTCTTGCCTTTTTGAAAATAGCCATTCTGACAGATGTGAGGTGATATTTCATTGTGGTTTTAATTTGCATTTCCCTGATGATTAGTGATGTTGAGCACCTTTTCATGTATCTGTTGACCATGTGTATGCCTTCAGAAAAAAGTCTATTCAGATCCTCTGCCCGTTTTTAAATCAGATTGTTTGCTTTTTCCCCTTTGAGTATTATGAGCTCTTTATATATTTTGGATACTAACCCCTTATCAGACATATTATCTGCAAATATTAAATATTAAAATATTATCAGACATATTTCCCATGTGGTAGGTTGCCTTTTTCTTTTGTTGATGCTTTCCTTTGCTGTACAGAAGCTTTTTGGTTAGATGTAGTCCCACTTGTTTATTTTTTGTTTTGTTGCCTATACTTAGTCTTTTTGATACTATTATAAATGGAAGTATTTTCTTAATTCCTTTTACAGATTGTTCATTATTGGTATATAGAAATGCAACTGGTTTTTGTATGTTATTTTGTACCCTGCAAATTTACTGAATTCGTTTATTCTAATGAGCTTTTTTGGGGGGAGGAATATTTAGATGTTTTACATACAAGATCATGTGATCTACATACAGATAATTTTACTTCTTCCTTTCCAATTTGGATGCCTTTTATTTATTTTCTTGCTTAATTTCTGTGGCTAAACCTTCCTTTTTGATAATGAACATTGTTTATCTGAGAATGTTTTAATTCCTCCCTCATTTCTGAAGTACAGTTTAGTCAGATATAATATAGAAGTCTCAGTTAACATTTATTCTTTCAGCCCTATAAATGTTATGCCACTTCTGGACTCTGAGGTTTTCACTTAGAAATTTGCTGATCATCTATTGAGAATCACTTGCACATGGATCACTTTTTCTTGCTCCTTTCAGGATTCTCACTTTAGCTGTTGGCAGTTTGATTATAATGTATCCTGGTGTAAGCCTCTTCAGTTAATCTTACTCAGAGTTCATTGAGATTCCTGGACTTGTGAATCCATATTTTTCCTCAAATTTTGGAAGGTTTCAGCCATTATTTCTTCCAATAACCTCTCTACTCCTTTTTCCTTTCAGTCTCTGGGACTGTCATAATGCATATGTTACTTGATGATGTCCCATAAGTCTTTCAATCTCTGTTGACTTTTCTTCATTTGTTTTTGCCCCTCAGACTTGATAATTTCACATGATATCTTCAGTGTCACTGATTCTTTCTTCCTGTTTCAGTCTACTGTTGAGCCCCTTTAGTGGATATTTTTGTTGAATTCCTGTATTTTCAACTCTAGAATTTCTTTTTTGTTCCTTTTTATAATTTTAATCTCTTTGTTGTTATTCTCATTTAAAAAATATATCCCTTTCCTGATTCCTTTGGTTCTTTGTATTTTCCCTTAATTCTTTGGGCATATTTAGGATAGTTGTTTTAGTCTTTGGTACTTCTGTACCTGTGTTTTTTCAGGGACAGTTTCTGCCACTTTATTTTTTTCCTTTGAATGTGGCATTTTTTCCTATTTCTTTGTATGCTTTGTGATTTTTTAAATGAAAAATTAGTTTTTTTTTTAAAGCAGCCTTGCAGATAGGCTTTGTGCTGGGGAAGACATTTGATAACTAACAAGGCTCTGAGCCTTGGAGGGCTTCCCAGGTGGTTCAGCAATAAAGAACCTGCCCATCAATGCAGGAAATGCAGGAGTCATGGGTTTGATCCCTGGTTCAAGAAGTTTCCATAGAGAAGGAAATGGCAACCCACTCCAGTATTTTTGCCTAGAAAATCCCATGGACAGAGGAGTCTGGTATGGTCCATAAGGTTGCAAAGAGTTGGACACGACTTAGCAACTGAGCATGTATGAATGCACTAAGCCTTGGAATCAGCCTCATGTGAAGGCTTAAAGTTTTCTTGGACCTTTTCTAGGTATACATCTTGCTTTGGCAACTTTGCGTTCTTTTACTTTTGTTTTTATTTGTGTGTGCTTTTTCCAATTCCCTTAAATACACATCAGTTTTTAAGTGTTTTAATTCCCAAAGTCTCTCATTACTACTTCTTCTGGGGACCATTGATGTTCTGTTGTGTTCCTCTACCTCTAGTGTCTTACCGCAGACTGTAGTACCTCTTCAGCTTTCTTGAGGGATTTCCTGTGGCTTTTCCTAGTCTAATATCTGAGCTATACTGCTTTTCTCTTTCTAAACTCTTAAGACCAATACCTCAAGCAGCCCCTTGACAGATTAGAACATTGTCAAAAAGGTCTGCCTTCCTTTTTCCAGTTAGAAGGAAGAAATTGACACTGGGTCACTGCATCCCCCAGACTGTGCTTCAGTGCACTACAGGGGAAGGGGAGGTGGGGTACAAGTAAGTGAAAATACTATGGAATTTCTTAGCATTCCCTATGTTTCTTTATCTTGATTAATCTTTTGTTTGGTTGCTATAGGTTGTTTTCCAGACTTCCAACAAAGTTATTTTATCCAATTTCTAGTTAGTTTTTAAAAAAATGTTAATGAGGGTGGGAGAAGGAGAGCCTGGAGCTTCCTAGTTTGCCAACTTGTAGATGTCACTAAAAAAAATATTCTGTTTTATAAACAAGGATACCAATGTTTAGACAGTGGCTTATACAAAGTTCACAATTAATGAGAACAAAAGTGGGCTTTGATTCTATTTCTTTTCTACAGTTTTGAGTTTTTTAAAAATAAACTTTGTATTTTAGGATAATTTCATATTTATCAAAGAGTTGCAAGAATAGTACAGAGAGTTTCCATATCCACCCACTCCCTACCCTGCACACAGTTACCCCTTTTATCAACATGCTGCATTAGTATGGTACACTTGCTATAGTCAATGAGCCTATATTGATGAGCTAAAATCCATACTTTAGTGTTTTCTTCAGTTTTTACTTATTGCCTTTTTCTGTTCTAGGATTCAATCCAGGACACCACATTACATTGTTCCCATATATCCTTTGGTTCCTGTTGACTGTGACAGTTTCTCAGAGTTTCTTTGTTTTGATGACCTTGACAGTATTTAAGAGTACTACTCAGGTATTTTGTAGACTGTACCTCAATTGGGGTTTGTCTGATGTTTTCCTCATTATTAGACTGGAGTTATGGGTATTTGGGAGGAAGACCACAAAGGTAAAATGTCATTCTCCTCATACCATATCAAAGCCTTTATCAGTTGACCAACCTTTGCCAGGTTTATCCTCTGTAAAGTTATTTCCCTCCCTCTCTATACTTTATTCTTTGGAAGTTAGTCACTAAATCCAACTCACTTCAAGAAAGGTTGGGGAAGATTAAACTTCACTTCCTGGAGGGTGAGAATATACATAAATTATTTTGCATTCTTCTATAAGGAAGAATTATTTATTTCATTTCTCAACTTGTTCCAGCTTTGATCATTAGAAACTCTTTCACATTGGTCCCTATGTCCCTTAGGCATGTCCCCATTTTTTTTTTTTGAGCACTTACTTCCTTTCTGGCGCTATCGTTTACTCGTTTTGTATGTTTCCCGCCACAGCCCTGGGAGAACCAGTCATTTCACCAAGGAGGGCCAGTTCCTTTTAGTAAGTTAAATTGTCTTCCAGAATATGAAAGTTCTAGATGACTGTAGTAGAACCAGTGGAAATCCATTTGGAGAGGTATGTATGTATGGGAGGTGGTTAACAAGAGCAAAAGAAAAAGGGAAAGCTGGAAGGGTCATAAGCCAATTCTCTCGAGTGATAGTTTACTGGAAACTTGGAGGCTATTTAAGAGCACAAACTAAGAGATACCTTAGGTTCGAATGCTAGCTCTATCACTTTCTAGCTGTGTGTCTGTGAATCTCAGTTTCCTCATCTGTAAATGTGGTTGTAATAACCTTTGAGATCATTGGGATGATGATTAAGAGATTTGGGACACTGTATTTGCATAGTGCCTCACACATAGTAAGCATTTACATCTTCGCTATTGTTCTTAGTTTCAATTCTTGTCTGAACCAGCATCTATAATGTCATGAACAGCTGTGAGCTCTCACTTTTTAAATTTTATGCCTTTGTTATTCAGCTTTCCATTTATTATATTTCTTTCCTTAGGAATGATTTTGATGGGATCCAGTACATCTTCTCCTTTGAGATCTTCACTGAGAGGTGCCGGGAGCCGGCACACGAGATCCCACCCATGACAAGGTCATGAGGGAGAAAACCTGACAGGCAAGGCGGATCAGGTTTTCAGGGGTTTCGAAAAGGCCAGCTCACGAGATCCCACCCATGACAAGGTCATGAGGAGAAAGCCTGACAGGCAAGGCAGATCAGGTTTTCAGGGATTTCGAAAAGCTGCCCCCAGCGCTCACCTTAAAGATGATACCTGTCTTTCTGATGCCTGCCTCAATAGACTACTCCCTAATTTCTGTGACACAGGCAGAAGGCCTTCCCCGATCTCTTCCCCAAATAAGAATCAATTTAGAACTTTAATCAATAAGTTTCCCAGGTGGTGGTATTTTATGAGATTATCCAGGGTGAAAGGAGTGTTTTAATTTAAACTCCTTTGCTGGTAGTTTGTTAGCCAAATGCATTTATGCCCTTGGTACTAATATGCATGACTGCTCATAATACCCTAATCATAAAACAGCATAAAGAACCTGATCATATAAAGGCCCTAATAGACATAGAGCCTTTTTGGGGGGTGAAGGAGTCCTATTAGAAAACATAAGAAAAATTATTCTAAAGGTGGTTATTGGGTTAACATTTGCTTGCTGTGTTTTTGCTCTTAATGTGCTAAGGTTGTGTTATGGAAACCATTGTTAATATAGTTAAAGATCTAGAAAAATAAGAGCTTAGCCCTAGTGTGGTAACAATGAGATGGTTGTTAATTGTCAGCCAGGAGTGCTAGGTAGAAGCTGCCTCACCAAAGTCGCAGAGTCAATGTGGGATAAACTTCTTAGATAAACTCAACTGACAACTTCTGCAGAAGGATTAATTTTTATGTTAACAAGGTTATACTTCTACTCTGTACTGTTGCCCTATAAGACTGCTACCTTTCAGTTAAGGTCACCATAGAAACAGAAAATAGGTTTACATTCACCTGACCTGCATAAAATGTTAATAGGCCCCAAGGCCAGAAGATAATGTACAAGACCCTCATAAACAAAGAAGTATGCAGAAAACACCCTGGTTTTGTGAAGGACAAGCTGACGTAATGTTAAACTATCTTCCCCTTAGAAATGTACTAACTTAGGGTATAAAAGCTATGGTAAAAAATAAAGCATTGCCAGACTCTGCTGCACCCCCAATCTGGTCACTCTCTCTATCTTTTGCTCTCTCTCCCTCGCAGACTTGGTCCTATCAAGGCTGGTCTCACATGTCTTCTCTCTCTCGCTGATGCTGTTCATCCTGAGGGTGCCCCCTGGATCATGCCGAGGCTGGACCCCGGCAGAGAGGCTGTGAGTGATGTCACTGCCCTGAACTGGAGAAGCACTGGGTGGGAGTTCTCTATGCAGGTGATGATTCTAGGGACAATAAGTTTGAAGTAGCAGCCTCTTCCCCAGACCCCTACTCAGGTTTGGTCCACTCTTGAGTCTTTATTTGTGTTATTCTTCAAGGCCATGAGAAAATTATGTTGTTCAAATATGATATATTTGTATTAAAGTGCAATGAACTCCAAATCTCTTTTTGTTAATAGAATAAAAATTCTTTATCACCTTTCTAGGAAATTTAATGTCCCCTTGTCAGGTGAGCTCTTTAAAATGTAGGAAGAAATTGTCTTCCTTTTGATCATGCAATTCTGTTCCTGAAGACTCTTCCTGTTTCATTGTGGATGAAGTCTAAAGTCCTACTGAATGTCAGCACCCCCTAATAGACTGCCACCTTTTTTATACCTGTGAGCCTTCTCCCACGAATCTGATGCCTGACATGTTTTCTCATAACTTCCTTCACTAGACTGTCATAAATAACTTTTTAAACTCTGCCCAGAGTAACTTAAGGAATGCTAATGCTTCCTGATGGCTCAGCAGTAAAGAATCCATCTACCTACAATGCAAGAGTTGCAGGAGATGCAGATTTGATCCCTGGGTCAGGAAGATCCCCCAGAGGAGGAAATGGCAACCCACTCCAGTATTCTTGCCTGGAGAATTCCATGGACAGAGAAGCCCAAAGGCTAGAGTCCAAAGGATCACGAAGAGTTGGACTTGGCTGAGTACAGCATAGCAAATGCCTTTCTATCTACTATCTTTTGAACACTACTGTGCAGTTATTACCTTAAATGCACTGCCCTTTGGTATGTGCATGGTATAAATAAAGTATTCAAAGTTTTATGGTGTTTCTATGTATCTTCTAAATATTTTTTATTAATAATACTATCTTAGCCCTAAGGAGCATGTTTGTAAGTTCCCCAGTCAATATAGTACTAAGTATCTGCTTATTGAGATAAAGAGGAGGAAGATAAAGATAGGTCTTGAATATGAAAAGTGAAAGTGTTAGCTGCTCAGTTGTGTCTGACTCTTTGTAACCCTGTGGACCATAGCCTGCAAGGCTCCTCAGTTCATAGGATTCTCCAGGCAAGAATAGTCAAGTGGGTACGTATTCTCTTCTCCAGGGGATCTTCCCAACCCAGGGATTGAACCTGAGTCTCCTGCATTGCAGGCAGATTCTTTACCATCTGAGCCACCAGGGAAGCCCCATGATTATAGGAAATTAACTCCCAACTCTGTCTACAACTGGGTGTTCCCTCAAGGAGATTGCAATTTCTGAATCTTAGAGTTTGAAACCTTTATTTATGGTTGGCCATTTGGGACCTATAATATTAATATCAGCCAGTGTCTAATCTTTCTGTAGAGATTGACTATTTTACATTACCATTCTTAGTTTATGCTGATGATGCCTTTGTCCATGACTGTGATTGGAATCCTCATACTGTAGTTGCTCTGAGGGAAAGATCTAGAGATAAATGGAGTAGCAGATTGGTGTCAACTATAGTTGGAGGATAATGGGAAGGTGAGTGCAGGGGAAATACATCTTTTGACAACTCAGAATGACTTTCCACATATACTCCCAGGCAATGACTTTCAGAAAATATCCTTTTGTTCCAAAAACAAAATAAGACCAACTGTACTGTTCACCTTTACCATCTCACTGTACGAAGTACTGTTCTTACATAGAATGATTTTACTCAAATAATTTGAGTGTTACATGTAGATAGTTAAAATTGGGTAGAGGAGGGGATTGATTGGGTAAGCAGCCAAGGTCTGGAACTAGTGCAGGAAGATAATCAAGTGGTTGAAGTAAAACTATGAGACTTAGGATTTTTAAAGCTGCTTAAAGATATGGAGTGCCTCCTCTAAAAGAAACTAGAGAGGAAGGTGAGGGCAGAAATGTTAAGTTGGAGTGAAAACTCATGAAAAATGAGTCATCCTTATTTCCTACAAAATAAAGAGGAAAAGAATTTATTTGTTTTTCCTTCTTTTCAAAATACACAACTGGAAAAAAAGATTGGGAAAATCTTCATAGTCATTTTCCCTCTTGCTGTTCTGTGGCTATATCCCATTTTATAATACTGCTGCTGTTGCTCATTTATTTATGTCTCTTGTAGCTGAAACTGTTGCCCATTGCTGACAGGTTAGGTCTTGGGCTAGCCCATACCTCTGGCCAGTTCATTGCCTGCCACATGTTACACCAGAACACTGGAGGTATTTTGCATGTCCACTGAAATGTGGAATCTTTCCTGGGGAAGAATCTAGCTTTCTGGAAGTAGGGACATAGAAGAGAAGCAGCACTGTTAGAATCCTCAGCAAATTATCAATGACAAGTAGAAATATAAAGCTACTAGAGTTCCTGTGAGGGAAATGCTGGTTGTAGCCACCAGACCACAGAGGCAAAGGTGGGCTAAACCTGTAGAAACTCATGGTGCCAGTCTCTACCAACAAGTGCATAGCAAAATGTGGAAGACACACATCTTGCATATTTAGCCAGTAAAATCCTATGCTGCCCATGTGGATCACATAGTCCAGGATATAAACCACCAGCTGTGTCCTCTATGCCCTCTAATTGACTAGCAGAGATGAATCCTGGGGCACAGGGTTCTGTGTGTGAGTAAGCTTCCACAGTTGATTCCCTTATTAGTTCTATTCAAGCTGTAACCCCTTGTCTCCCAGTGATATATTTTAATTTTTTTAGGAAAAAACAGCTTTATTGAGCTATAATTCACACTTACAGTGTATAACTCAGTAGTTTTGAGTATATTTGCAGAGTTCTAGAATCATCACCACAGGCAATTTTAGAATATTTTTGTCACCTCAAAAGAGAAACCCTATAACCTTTATCTATAATCACCCCAATTCCCTATTCCTCAAGTCCTGGGCAACCACTAATGTATATTTTGTCCCTGCCCATTCTGGACATTTCATATAAATGGAATCATATAATATGTGGTCCTTTGTGACTGGCTTCTTTCACTTAGCTTAATGTTTTAAGGTTAATTCATGTAGTAGCATATACTGGTACTTCACTCCACATGCATGTGTGTGAGTGAGAGTATGTAAATGTGTGGGTACATACACATAACAGCTATATTGAGACATGATTCATATAAAATACAATTCACACATTTTAGATGAATGATTCAGTGGTATTTAGTATAATCACAGAGGTTTGCAATTATCATTAATTTTAGATAAATTTAGAGCACCTGTTTTCATTTCTTAGCGGGCATGTACCTAGCAGTGGAATTGCTAGGTTATATGGTAATTCTGTTGAACTTTTTGAGAAAGTACCAAGCTTTCCAGAATGGTTGCACTATTTTAGAGTCCCACAAGCAATTTACAAAGGTTCCATTTTTTTTTTCGCAGCCTCATCAACACTTGTTCTTTGGTATTTTTTTTTTTTGGATTGCCTAGTGGGTATGAAGTAGTTACCTTCTTGTGGTTTTATTTTGCATTTCTCTAATTATGCTGTTGAACGTCTTTTCATTTGTTTGCTGACCATTTGTATAACTTCTTTGGAAAATGCCTATTCAAGTCCTTTGTCCACTTTTTTAAAAATTAATTTATTTTTTTACTGAGAGATAATTGTTTTACAGAATTTTTTTTCTGTCAAACCTCAACATGAATCAGCCATAAGTATACATATATCCCCTCCCTTTTGAACCTCCCTCCCATCTCCCTCCCCATCTCCCCTCTAGGTTGATACAGAGCCCCTGTTTGAGTTTCCTGAGCCATACAGCAAATTCCCATTGGCTATTTTACATATGGTAATGTAAGTGTGGAAAATTCTGAAAGAGATGGGAATACCAGATCACCTGACCTGCCTCTTGAGAAACCTGTATGCAGGTCAGGAAGCAACAGTTAGAACTGGACATGGAACAACAGACTGGTTCCCAATAGGAAAAGGAGTACGTCAAGGCTGTATATTGTCACCCTGCTTATTTAACTTATATGCAGAGTACATCATGAGAAACGCTGGGCTGGAAGAAGCACAAGCTGGAATCAAGATTGCCAGGAGAAATATCAATAACCTCAGATATGCAGCTGACACCACCCTTATGGCAGAAAGTGAAGAAGAACTAAAGAGCCTCTTGATGAAAGTGAAAGAGGAGAGTGAAAAAGTTGGCTTAAAGCTCAACATTCAGAAAACTAAGATCATGGCATCTGGTCCCATCACTTCATGGGAAATAGATGGGGAAACAGTGTCAGACTTTATTTTTTTGGGCTCCAAAATCACTGCAGGTGGTGACTGCAGCCATGAAATTAAAAGATGCTTACTCCTTGGAAGGAAAGTTATGACCAACCTAGATAGCATATTAAAAAGCAGAGACATTACTTTGCCAGCAAATGTCCATCTAGTCAAGGCTATGGTTTTTCCAGTGGTCATGTATGGATGTGAGAGTTGGACTGTGAAGAAAGCTGAGCACTGAAAAATTGATGCTTTTGAACTGTGGTATTGGAGAAGACTCTTGAGAGTTCCTTGGACTGCAAGGAGATCCAACCAGTCCATCCTAAAAGAGATCAGTCCTGGGTGTTCATTGGAAGGACTGATGCTGAAGCTGAAACTCCAATACTTTGGCCACCTCATGCGAAGAGTTGACTCATTGGAAAAGACCTTGATGCTGGGAGGGATTGGGGGCAGGAGGAGAAGGGGACGACAGAGGATGAGATGGTTGGATGGCATCACTGACTCAATGGACATGGGTTTGAGTAAACTCCGGGAGTTGGTGATGGACAGGGAGGCCTGGCGTGCTGTGATTCATGGGGTCGCAAAGAGTCGGACACGACTGAGTGACTGAACTGAACTGAACTGAACTGAATGTAAGTTTCCATGTTACTCTTTCCATACATCTCACCCTCTCCTCCCCTCTCCCCATGTCCATAAGTCTATTCTCTATGTCTGTTTCTCCACTACTACTCTGTAGATAAATTCTTGAGTAACAATTTTCTAGACACTGTATATATGTGTTAGAATACAATATTTATCTTTCTCTTTCTGACTCACTTCACTCTGTATAATAGGTTCTAGGTTCATCCATCTCATCAGAACTGACTCAAATGCATTCCTTTTTATGGCTGAGTAATATTCCATTGTGTATATGTACCACAACTTCTTTATCCATTCATCTGTTGATGGGCATCTAGATTGCTTCCATGTTCTAGCTATTGTAAATAGTGCTGCAATGAACAATGGGATACATGTGTCTTTTTCAGTTTTGGTTTCCTCAGGGTATATGCCTAGGAGTGGGATTGCTGGGTCATATGGTGGTTTTATTCCTAGTTTTCTAAGGAATCTCCATACTGTCTTCCATAGTGGCTGTATCAATTTACACTCCCACCAACAGTGCAAGAGTGTTCCCTTTTCTCCACACCCTTTCCAGCATTTATTGTTTGTAGACTTTTTGATGATGGCCATTCTGACCAGTGTGAGGTGATATCTCATTGTAGTTTTGATTTGCATTTCTCTAATAATGAGTGATGATTGAGCATCTTTTCATGTGTTTGTTAGCCATCTGTATGTCTTCTTTGGAGAAATGTCTGTTTAGGTCTTTTTCCCACTTTTTGATTGGGTTGTTTGTTTTTCTGGTATTGAGTTGTATGAGCTGCTTGTATATTTTGGAAATTAATCCTTTGTCAGTTGTTTCATTTACTATTATTTTCTCCCATCCTGAGGGTTGTCTTTTCACCCTGCTTATAGTTTCCTTTGCTGTGCAAAAGCTTTTAAATTTAACCAAGTCCTACTTGTTTACTTTTTTTTTTAATTTCTGTTACTCTAGTAGATGGGTCATAGATTAATGTCATTGAGTGTTCTGCCTCTAAGAGTTTTATAGTTTCTGGTCTTACATTTAGGTCTTTAATCCATTTTGAGTTTATCTTTGTGTATGGTGTTAGGAAGTGTTCTAATTTCATTCTTTTACATGTAGCTGTCCAGTTTTCCCAGCACCATTTATTGAAGAGGCTGTCTTTGCCCCATTGTATATTTCTTGCCTCCTTTGTCAAAAATAAGGTACCCATAGGTGCATGGATTTATTTCTGGGCTTTCTGTCTTGTTCCATTGGCCTGTATTTCTGTTTTTGTGCCAGTACCATACTGTCTTGATGACTGTAGCTTTGTAGTATAATCTGAAGTCAGGAAGGTTGATTCTTCCAGCTTCATTCTTTCTCAAGATTGCTTTGGCTATTCTGGGTCTTTTGTGTTTCCATATGAATTGTGAAATTTTTTGTTCTAGTTCTGTGAAAAATGCCATTGGTAATTTGATAGGGATCACATTGAATCTGTAGAATTGCATTTGGTAGTATAGTCATTTTCACAATATTGATTCTTCCTACCCAGGAACATGGAATATCTCTCCATCTGTTTATGTTGTCTTTGATTTCTTTCATTAGTGTCTTATAATTTTCTGTGTACAGTTCTTTTGTCTCCTTAGGTAAGTTTATTCCTAGATATTTAATTCTTTTTGTTGCAATGGTGAATGGGATTGATTCTCTTAATTTCTCTTTCTGATTTTTCATTGTTAGTATATAGAAATGCAAGTGATTTCTGTGTATTGATTTTGTATCCTGCAACTTTGCTAAATTCACTGATTAGCTCTAGTAATTTTCTGATACTATCTTTAGGGTTTTCTATGTACAGTATCATGTCATCTGCAAACAGTGAGAGCTTTACTTCTTTTCTGATCTGAATTCCTTTTATTTCTTTTTCTTCTCTGATTGCTGTAGCTAGGACTTCCAGAACTATGTTGAATAATAGTGGTGAAAGTGGACACCCTTGTCGTGTTTCTGATCTTAGGGGGAATGCTTTCAGTTTTTTACCATTGACAATAATGTGGGCTCTAGGTTGATCATATATGGCCTTTACTATGTTGAGGTAGTTTCTTCTATGCCCATTTTTTGAAGAGTTTTATCATAAATGGGTGCTGAATTTTGTCAAAGGCTTTTTCTGCATCTATTGAGATGATCATATGGTTTTTATCTTTCAATTTGTTAATATGGTGTATCACATTGATTGATTTGTGTATATTGAAGAATCCTTGCATCCCTGGAATAAACCAACTTGATCATGGTGTATGAGTTTTTTGATGTGTTGCTGAATTCTGTTTGCTAAAATTTTGTTGAGGATTTTTGCATCTATGTTCATCAGTGATATTGGCCTATAGTTTTCTTTTTTTGTGTTGTCTTTGTCTGGTTTTGGTATCAGGGTGATGGTGGCCTCATAGAATGAATTTGGAAGTGTTCCTTCCTCTTCAATTTTTTGAAAGAGTTTTAGAAGGATAGGCATTAGCTATTCTCTCAATGTTTGATAGAATTCTCCTGCGAAGCCTTCTGGTCCTGGGCTTTTGTTTTTGGGAGATGTTTGACCACAGCTTCAATATCAGTGCTTGTACCTGAGTTGTTCATAATTTGTATTTCTTACTGTTTCAGTCTTGGAAGATTGAACTTTTCTAAGAATCTGTCCATTCCTTCCAAGTTATCTATTTTATTGCCATATAATTGTTCATAGTAGTCTCTTATAATCCTTTGTATTTCTGCCTTGTCTGCCATAACCTCTCCTTTTTCATTTCTAATTTTGTTGATGTGATTCTTCTCCCTTTTTTTTTTCTTGATGAGTCTGGCTAAGGGTTTGTCAATTTTGTTTATCTTCTCAAAGAACCAGCTTTTAGTTTTATTAATCTTTACTATTGTTTCTTTCTTTTTCATTTATTTCTGCTTGGATCTTTATGATTTCTTTCCTTCTACTAATTTTGGGGTTTTTTGTTCTTCTTTTTCCAGTTGTTTTAGGTGTAAAGTTAGGTTGTCTATTCGATGTTTTTCTTGTTTCTTGAGGTAGGATTGTATTGCTATAAACTTCCCTCTTAGAACTGCTTTTGCTGCATCCCATAGGTTTTGAGTTGTGTTTTCATTGTCATTTGTTTCTAGAAATTTTTTGATTTCCCTTTTGATTTCTTCAGTAACCTGTTGGTTATTTAGAAACATGTTGTTTATAAATCTCCATGTGTTTGTGTTTCTTACAGTTTTTTCTTGTAATTGATATCTAGTCTCATAGCATTGTGGTCAGAGAAGATGCTTGATATGATTTCAGTTTTCTTAAATTTACTGAGGTTTGATTTGTGACCCAAGATGTGGTCTATCCTGGAGAATGTTCCATGTGCACTTGAGAAGAAGGTGTATTCTTCTGCATTTGGATGGAATGTCTTAAAGATATCAATGAGATCCATCTCATCTAATATATCATTTAAGACTTGTGTTTCCTTATTAATTTTCTGTTTTGATGATCTGTCCATTGGTGTGAGTGGGGTGTTAAAGTCTCCTACTATTATTGTGTTACTGTCAATTTCTCCTTTTATGTCTGTTAGTGTTTGTCTTATGTATTGAGGTGCTCCTATGTTGGGTGCATAGATATTTACAATTGTTATGTCTTCCTCTTGGATTGATCCCTTGATCATTATGTAGTGTCCTTCCTTATCTCTTGTAATCTTTTTTTAAGGTCTATTTTGTCTGATAGAGGATTGCTTCCTCAGCTTCTTTTGCTTCCCATTTGCATGGAATATATTTTTCCATCCTCTCACTTTCAGTCTATATGTGTCTTGAGGTCTGAAGTGGGTTTCTTGCAGACAGCATATATATGGGTCTTGTTTTTGTATCCATTCAGCCAGTCTGTGTCTTTTGGTTGGAGCATTTAATCCATTTACATTTAAAGTAATTATTGATATATACATGCGCCAGCTGCAACGGACTGCGCAGAAGCGTGCCGAATGTGATGGACCACGCAGAAGCGTGGCCACGAGGAGCTACCCCTCGCCCAAGGTCAGGGGTGGCGACTGAGAGCGCCAGGCTGCGACAGCGCAGGAGCGGCGCAGAGGAGCTTCCCCACGTCCGAGGTCAGGGGCGGCGGCCGAGAGGAGCTTCCCCACACCCGAGGTCAGGGGCGGCGGCCAAGAGGAGCTACCACACGCCCGAGGTCAGGGGCCGCGGCTGAGAGGAGCAACCCCACCTCCAAGGAGCGGCTGCTGCGGGGCACAGGAGGGCTGAGAGGAGCTACTCCACGTTCAAGGTCAGGAGGGGCGGCTGTGAGAAGATACCCCTCATCCAAGGTAAGGAGCAGCAGCTGCACTTTGCTGGAGCAGCCGTGAAGAGATACCCCACGTCCAAGGTAAGAGAAACCCAAGTAAGACAGTAGGTGTTGCAAGAGGGCATCAGAGGGCAGACACACTAAAACCATAATCACAGAAAACTAGCCAACTTGATCACAGGACCACAGTCTTGTCTAACTCAGTGAAACTAAGCCATGCCATGTGGGGCCACCCAAGACAGTCGGGTCATGGTGGAGAGGTCTGACAGAATGTGGTCCACTGGAGAAGGGAATGGCAAACCACTTCAGAATTCTTGCCTTGAGAACCCCATGAACAGTAGGAAAAGGCAAATTGATAGGATACTGAAAGAGGAACTCCCCAGGTCGGTAGGTGCCCAATATGCTAATGGAGATCAGTGGAGAAATAACTCCAGAAAGAATGAAGGATGGAGCCAAAGCAAAAACAGTACCCAGTTGTGGATGTGACTGGTGATAGAAGCAAGGTCTGATGCTGTAAAGAGCAATATTGCATAGGAATCTGGAATGTTAGGTCCATGAATCAAGGCAAATTGGAAGTGGTCAAATAGGAGATGGCAAGAGTGAATGTCGACATTCTAGGAATCAGCGAACTAAAATGGACTGGAATGGGTGAATTTAACTCAGATGACCATTATATCTACTACTGTGGGCAAGAATCCCTTAGAAGAAATGGAGTAGCCATCACAGTCAACAAAAGAGTCTGAAATGCAGTACTTGGATGCAATCTCAAAAACGACAGAATGATCTCTGTTCATTTCCAAGGCAAACCATTCAGTATCATGGTAATCCAAGCCTATGCCCTAATCAGTAATGCTGAAGAAGCTGAAGTTGAATGGTTCTATGAAGACCTACAAGACCTTTTAGAACTAACACCCCAAAAATGTGTCCTCATTATAGGGGACTGGAATGCAAAAGTAGGAAGTCAAGAAATACCTGGAGTAACAGGCAAATTTGGCCTTGGAATACAGAATGAAGCAGGGCAAAGGCTAATAGAGTTTTGCCAAGAGAATGCACTGGTCATAGCAAACACCCTCTTCCAACAACACAAGAGAAGACTCTACACATGGACATCACCAGATGGTCAGCACCAAAATCAGACTGATTATATTTTTTGCAGCCAAAGATGGAGAAGTGCTATACAGTCAGCAAAAACAAGACTGGGAACTGACTGTGGCTCAGATCATGAACTCCTTATTGCCAAATTCAGACTTAAACTGAAGAAAGTAGGGAAAACCACTAGACCATTCAGGTATGACCTAAATCAAATCCCTTATACAGTGGAAGTGAGAAATAGATTTAAGGGACTAGATCTGATAGACAGAGAGCCTGATGAACTATGGACAGAGGTTCGTAACATTGTACAGGAGACAGGAAAGTCAAGACCATCCCCATGGAAAAGAAATGCAAAAAGGCAAATGGTTGTCTGAGGAGGCCTTACAAATAGCTGTGAAAAGAAGAGAAGTGAAAAGCAAAGGAGAAAGGAAAGATATTCCCATTTGAATGCAGAGTTCCAAAGAATAGCCAGGAGAGATAAGAAAGCCTTCCTCAGTGATCAATGCAAAGAAATAGAGGAAAACAACAGAATGGGAAAGACTAGAGATCTCTTCAAGAAAATTAGAGATACCAAGGGAACATTTCACGCAAAGATGGGTTCGATAAAGGACAGAAATGGTATGGACCTAACAGAAGCAGAAGATATTAAGAAGAGGTGGCAAGAATACACAGAAGAACTGTACAGAAAAGATCTTCATGACCCAGATAATCACAATGGTGTGATCACTCACCTAGAGCCAGACATCCTGGAATGTGAAGTCAGGTGGGCCTTAGAAAGCATCACTATGAACAAAGCTGGTGGATGTGATGGAATTCCAGTTGAGCTATTTCAAATCCTGAGAGATGATGCAGTGAAAGTACTGCACTCAATATGCCAGAAAATTTGGGAAACTCAGCAGTGGCCACAGGACTGGAAAAGGTCAGTTTTCATTCCAATCCCTAAGAAAGGCAATCCCAAAGAATGTTCAAACTACCGCACAATTGCACTCATCTCACATGCTAGTAAAGTAATGCTCAAAATTCTCCAAGCCAGGCTTCAGCAATACGTGAACCGTGAACTTCCAGATGTTCAAGCTGGTTTTAGAAAAGGCAGAGGAACCAGATATCAAGTTGCCAACATCAGCTGGATCATTAAAAAAACAAAAGAGTTCCAGAAAAACATCTATTTCTGCTTTATTGACTATGCCAAAGCCTTCGACTGTGTGGGTCACAATAAACTGTGGAAAATTCTGAAAGAGATGGGAATACCAGACCACCTGACCTGCCTCTTGAAAAACCTGTATGCAGGTCAGGAAGCAACAGTTAGAACTGGACATGGAACAACAGACTGGTTCCCAATAGGAAAAGGAGTATGTCAAGGCTGTATATTGTCACCCTGCTAATTTAATTTATATGCAGAGTACAACATGAGAAACGCAGGGCTGGAAGAAGCACAAGCTGGAATCAAGATTGCCAGGAGAAATATCAATAACCTCAGATATGCAGATGACACCACCCTTATGGCAGAAAGTGAAGATGAACTAAAGAGCCTCTTGATGAAAGTGAAAGAGGAGAGTGAAAAAGTTGGCTTAAAGCTCAACATTCAGAAAACTAAGATCATGGCATCTGGTCCCACTTCATGGGAAATAGATGGGGAGACTTGGAAACAGTGTCAGACTTTATTTTTTGGGCTCCAAAATCACTGCAGATGGTGACTGCAGCCATGAAATTAAAAGATGCTTACTCCTTGGAAGGAAAGTTATGACCAACCTAGACAGCATATTAAAAAGCAGAGACATTACTTTGCCAGCAAAGGTCCATCTAGTCAAGGCTATGGTTTTTTCCAGTGGTCATGTATGGATGTGAGAGCTAGACTGTGAAGATAGCTGAGCACCAAAAAATTGATGCTTTTGAACTGTGGTGTTGGAGAAGACTCTTGAGAGTCCCTTGGACTACAAGGAGATCCAACCAGTCCATCCTAAAGGAGATCAGTCCTGGGTGTTTATTGGAAGGACTGATGTTGAAGCTGAAACTCCAATACTTTGGCCACCTCATGCGAAGAGTTGACTCATTGGAAAAGACCCTGATGCTGGGAGGGATTGGAGGCAGGAGGAGAAGGGGATGACAGAGGATGAGATGGCTGGATGGCATCACTGACTCGATGGACATGGGTTTGGGTGGACTCTGGGAGTTGGTGATGGACAGGGAGGCCTGGTGTGCTGTGATTCATGGGGTTGCAAAGAGTTGGACACAACTGAGCAATTGAACTGAACTGAACTGAACTGTGTAGCTATCCCTGCTTGCTTTTGGTTTCCATTTGCATGGAATATCTTTTTCCATGCCTTCTCTTTAATTGATATGTGTCCTCAAGGTTGAAATCAGTCTTTTGTTGGCATCATATAGTTGGATCTTGATTAAATTTGTTTTTTAAATTGTTATAGCTACTCTTTGTCTTCTGATTGGAAAGTTTAGTTTACATAGAGTAATTATTGATATGTATGGACATATCACATTGTTAATTGGTTTCTGGCTGTTTGTAGTTCTTTTATTCCTGTCTTCCTCTCTTCATCTTTTCTTTTGTGGTTTGACGGCTATTTTTAATTTTTTTATTGAGTCATACTTGACATATAGCATTGTGTAAATTTAAGATATACATTATATTGATTTAATACATTTATTTTGCAGATTAATTGCCATTGTACCATTAACTAACACTTCTGTTGTGTCACATAGTTATCATTTCTTTTATTATTGGGAACACTTAAGATTAATTCCTTAGCAAATTTAATGTTTAATACAGATTTGTAGTCTTTAATCACTGGAGTGTGTATAGGTCTCTAGAATTATTTATTCACTATTTGTAACTATTTACTCTTATACAATATCTCTCCCAGTCTCCCACCCTATCCCCACTCCCTGCAAATCCATTTTACTTTCTGCTATTATGAGTTTGGGTTTTTTAGATTCCACATATAGGAGATATCATAGATTATTTGTCTTTCTGTGTCTGACTTATCTCACTTAGTTTCATGTCCTTAAGGTCCATCCTTGTTGTTGCAAAGCACAGAATTTCCTTTTTCATGGCCAAGTAGTATTCCATTGCACATATATACATCATGCATACATACATATATTTGTATGTGTGTGTATGTATGTATATACACACACACATGCATACACCACATCTTCATTCATTCATTAATGGGCAGTTAATTTGTTTCCATATCTTGGCTATTGTAAATATTGGTTCAGTAAGCATAGGAGTTCAAATATCTCTTTGTTAACCTACTTTCATTCTTTTGAGTGTATACTGAGAAGTGGAATTGCTGGATAATATATTAGTTATATTTTTACTTTTCTGAAAAATCTCCATACTATTCTCCAAAGTGGCTGAACCAGCTTACAATCCCACCAACATTGCACAAGGGTTGCTTTTCTCCATATCCTTTCCAACACTTGTTATCGCTTATCTTCTTGATGACCTGTAGTCTTACTGGTTTAAGGTGGTATCTCATTGTGGCTTTGATTTATTTTTCTCTGATGCTTAATAATGTTGAGTACCTTTGCATGTACCCATTGGCATTTGGATTACTTCTTGGAAAAAAATGTTCTATTTTGTTTTCATACCAATTTTAAAAATTGAGTTTTTTAAAATTGTTGAGTGGTATGTGTTGTATAAATTCTTTATGTATTTTTAATGTTATTCCCTTATCTGATACATGGTTTGCAAATATTTTTTCCTATTCCATAAGTTGTCTTTTCATTTTGTTTATTGTTTCTTTTGCTGTACAGAAGTTTTTTATTTTACTAATAATGTTGAGCATATTTATATACATTTATTGAATTTCCCCATCTTTGAAATGCCAATTCTAATTCTTTATGCATTTTTATCTTGGCTTGTTTGTCATTTTTAGAAGCTTTTTAGTTTAATGTAGTCCCACTTGTTGGTTTTTGCTTTTGATGCTTGTGCTTTTAGTGCTACATCAAAAAAACTTTGCCAAGACCCATGTAAGGGAGCTTCTTCCCTATATTTTCTTCCAGTACTTTTATGTTTTTAGGTCTTATGTGTAAGTCTTTGATCCATTTCAAGTCAGTTTTCATAAGTGGTGTAAAATAAGGTTCAGTTTTTTCAGTATTTCCTGTATTATTTTTCTGTATGTGGTTATACATTTTCCCCACACCATTTGTTGAAGGGACTATCCTTTCCCTATTGGATGTTCCTGGCTTCCTTATCAAATGTTAGTTGACTGTATATGCAAAGGTTTAATTCTGAGCTCTTTATTCTGTTCCATTGGTCTATGTGTCTGTTTTTATGCCAGTCCTGTACGTCAAGGCTGTATATTGTCACCCTGCTTATTTAACTTATATGCAGAGTACATCATGAGAAACGCTGGGCTAGAGGAAGCACAAGCTGGAATCAAGATTGCCAGGAGAAATATCAATAACCTCAGATATGCAGATGATACCACCCTTATGGCAGAAAGTGAAGAAGAACTAAAGAGCCTCTTGATGAAAGTGAAAGAGGAGAGTGAAAAAGTTGGCTTAAAGCTCAACATTCAGAAAACTAAGATCATGGCATCTGGTCCCATCACTTCATGGCAAATAGATGGGGAAACAGTGGAAACAGTGGCTGACTTTATTTTTTTGGGCTCCAAAATCACTGCAGATGGTGATTGCAGCCATGAAATTAAAAGATGCTTACTCCTTGGAAGGAAAGTTATGACCAACCTAGACAGCATATTAAAAAGCAGAGACATTACTTTGTCAACAAAGTCCATCTAGTCAAGGCTATGGTTTTCCCAGTGGTCATGTATGGATGTGAGAGTTGGACTCTAAAGAAAACTGAGTGCCAAAGAATTGATGCTTTTGAACTGTGGTGTTGGAGAAGACTCTTGAGAGTCCCTTGGACTGCAGGGAGATTCAACCAGTCTGTCCTAAAGGAGATCAGTCCTGGGTGTTCACTGGAAGGACTGATGTTGAAGCTGAAACTCCAATACTTTGACCACCTGATGCAAAGAGCTGACTCATTTGAAAAGACCCTGATGCTGGGAAAGATTGAGGGCAGGAGGAGAAGGGGACGACAGAGGATGAGATGGCTGGATGGCATCACCGACTCGATGGACATGGGTTTGGGTGGACTCTGGGAGTTGGTGATGGACAGGGAGGCCTGGCATGCTGCGGTTCATGGGGTTGTAAAGAGTCAGACATGACTGAGCGACTGAACTGACTGAACTGACTATACAGTTCAACAAAACAGTTAAGACTATACAATGGGCCAGAAAGAGTTTTTTAAAACAAATGGTGCTGAAGTACTGAGTATGTATATATGGAAAAAAAAAGAATCTAGAAGCAAACTTCATACCCTTCATGAAAACAACTCAGAAATAGATCTAAATGTAAAAGACAAAAGTATAAAACTTTGAAAATAGAACATAGGAGAAAATCTAGATGACTTTGGGTTTAGCAGTGGTTTTTTAGATGCAAAACCAAAGGCATGATCTATTAAAAAATGGATTGATAGCTGAAATTAATGTTAAAATTTTCTGCTCTGCAAAAGACTGTCAAAAAAATGAAAAGACAAACCACAGCCTGGGAGATAATATTTGTAGAAAATATACCCAATAAAAGACTATTATCTAAAGTATGCAAAGAACTCTTAAAACTCAACAGTAAGAAAAATAATACAATTAAAGCATGGCCAAGAGGCCTTAGCAGACCCCTTCAGTTCAGTTGCTCAGTTGTATCCTACTCTTTGTGACACCATGGACTGCAGCACGCCAGGCTTCCCTGTCCATCACCAACTCCCAGAGCTTGCTCAAAATCATGTCTATCGAGTCAATGATTCCATCCAGCCATTTCTTCTTCTGTTTTCCCTTTCTCCTCCTGCCTTCAGTCTTTCCTAGCATCAGGTCTTTTCTAGTGAGTCAGTTCTTTGCATCAGGTAGCCAAAGTATTGGAGCTTCAGCTTCAGCATCAGTCCTTCCAATGAATATTCAGAGTTGATTTCCTTTAGGATTGACTGGTTTGATCTTGCAGTCCAAGGGACTCTCAAGAGTCTTCTCCAACACCACAGTTCAAAAGCATCAATTCTTTGGCACTCAGCTTTCTTTATAGTCCAACTCTCACATCCATACATGACTACTGGAAAAACCATAGCTTTGACTAGATGGACCTTTGTCAGCAAAGTAATGTCTCTGCTTTTTAATATGCTGTCTAGGTTGGTCATAGCTACCAGAAGATATATAGGTAGAAATTAAACATATGAAAAATACTCCACATGATGTATCATAAGGGAAATGAAAAAAAAAAAAAGAGATACCACTATACACCCATTAGAATGGCCAAGATCCAGGACACTGACGACAACAAACACTAGCGAAGATGTGGAGGAACAAAACTCTCATTCATTGCTGGTGGGAATGCAAAGTGGTACAGCTACCTTAGAAGATAATTTGGAATTTCTTCCAAAAGTATAGCATACTCTTGCCATATGATACAGCAGTCATGCTCCTTGGTTTTTATCTGAAGCAATTGAAAACTTATGGCCACACAAAAACTTGCACATGGGTGTTTATATCAGCTTTATTCTCTTTTTTTCAAAACAATTAACTTTTTTTGAAGTATAGTTGGTTTACAATGTAGTATTAGTTTCAGATGTACAGCAAAGTGATATATGTGTGTGGGTGTGGGTGTATATGTATATATACATGCACACACATATATGTTATTTTCTGATTCCTTTCCATTATAGGTTATTACAAAATATTGAATTTAGTTCCTGTACAATACAGTAGGTCCTTGTCATTTTATATATAATAGTTGTTTTAGTTGCTGAGTTATGTCTGACTCTTTAGTGATCCCATGGATTGTAGCCTTCCAGGCTCCTCTGTCCATGATATTTCCCAGGCAAGAATACTGGAGTGGGTTGCCATTTCTTTCTCCAGGGGATCTTCCCAACCCAGGGATTGAACTTGCATCTCTTGCATCTCCTGCATTGGTAGATGGATTCTTTACCACTGAGCCACCAGGGAATGTACAATATTGTATACTATTATACACAATATATAATAGTATTAATCTGTTAATCCTAACTCCTAATTTATCCCTCCCTCCTCTTTTCCCCTTTGGTAACCAAAAGTTTGTTTTCTATGTCTGTGAGTCTATTTCTCTTTTGTAAATAAATTCATTTGTATCATTTTTTAAATTCCACATATAAGTGATATCATGTGATATTTGTCTTTCTCTATCTGACTTACTTAGTATGATTATCTCTAGGTCCATCCAAATGGCACTGTTTTATTCCTTTTTATAGCTGAGTGAAATGCCATTTTATATATATATATATATATATATATATATATATATATATATATGCATGCGTGTATACCACATCTTTTTACCCATTCATCTGTCAGTGGACATTTAGGTTGTTGCCATGTCTTGGCTGTATATCAGCTTTATTTTTAATTGCTGAAACTTGGAAGCAATAACGATGTCCTTCTGTAGGAGAAAGGATAAATAAGGTGTAGTACATTCAGACAATGGAATATCAGTAAATGTTCCTAAAAAGTGCTGTAAAAAGAAAAAAAAGCTATCATGAAAAGTCATGGAGGGTACTTAAATGCATATTTTGAAAGAAGTCCATCTGAAAAAGGTCACATACTATATGATTCCAACTTTATGGCATTCTAGAAAAGGCAAAACTATGAAAATAGTGAAAAGATCAGTTGATCAGTTGTTGTCAGGGATTAGGGAGGTAGGAGGGGCGAATGAGCAGTGTACAGAGGACTTTTAGGGCATTGAGGCAACTCTGTATTATTCTGTAATGGTAGATACATGACGTTATGCATTTGTCTAAACCCATGGAATGTACATCAAAATTGAACTCTAATATAAACTGTGGACTCTGAGTTATAATGATTTGTCCATGTAGGTTCATCAGTTGTAAAAATTGTACCACTCTCATGGATGATGTTTTTAATTGGAGAGGCTATTCATGTGGCAGAAGCTGGGGGTAGTGATTGGCTATGAGGAACAAGGGGGACTTGGACCTGATGCTACATGTGAACAGAGTGAGGGAAACAACGTGGATACCTGCACAGGTAGTGCACCAGAGACAGATTGCACCACTGGTCATGGCCATTAGCTGAGAGCACTGGTGAGCCCCCCTTGCCCCCCTCCTCTGGGTCAAGGGTCCCAATGTTGGGAGAGGGGAAAGCACACACTTAAGGGAACAGAGTCAGCTTGTGTCTAAACCTTTGAACTTCTGCTCCAGCACCTTGGGAGCAGACTTTGCTCCCAGTAGACTAGTGTCACTGAGCAGAGCAGAAACCCTGCCTCATATGTGGCTCCAGCACTAGCACCTCCATCTCCAGCCCCACCTCATACCAAGGTAATAGTTCTCAGCACACCCTGAAGAAAGATGTGACTTTCATCCACATCAAAGTCAGCTCTCCCACCAAAGGCATTGTGCCTACGCAGCCTGTATGGGGATGCTCCCACATAAGGACACTCCTTTAGGACCACAATAGGTAAGTGTTTCACTTCAACTCATAGAGTCAGAGAAAGTTAAGCAAAAGGAAAAGGCAGAGAAACTGGTTCCAATTGAAAGAGCAAGAGAAAATACCCATGAAAAATCAAATAATGAAACAATTTACCAGATAAAGAATTCAAAGCACTAGTAATAAGAATGTTAACTGAATTATGAAAAAGAATAGATGAACACAGTGAGAATTTAAGGATCCAGTTAGAAATGAAGAATTCAGTAACTGAAATAAAAAAATACCCTAGAAGGAATGAATAGCAAACTAAGTGATACACAAGAGCACATAGGTGATCTGAAAGTTAGAATAATAAAATCACTGAACCAGAACATCAGACAGAAAAACAAGTTAAAAAAATGAGAACACTTTAAGAGATCTTTTGAGATAGCATTAAGTATACCAACACTCACATTACTGGTGGAGAGAGAAGAGAGAGAAGGGAATTGAAAATGTAGTGCTGAGGAAAAAAACCTGCAACCTAGGACACTCTACTCATTTAGAATAGGAGAAAGAACTTCTCAGACACACAAAAACTAAAAGAATTCAGAAATACTGAAACCTACCCTAAAAGAAATGTTGAAGGGTCTTCTCTAAATGGAAAGAAGTAAGAATCTATAGGAAAGGGAAAATCCCACTACAGAAAGCAAATATATAGTAAAAATTGAAGATCATTTAAAGAAGCCAGCATGTAGATTATAATACCAAGAAATGTAAAAGCAGCCATAGCTACAATAAACAGTAAAGAGATGAACATGAAAATGTAAAATATGATGTCAGAAACACAGAATGTGGGAGAGGGAAGTAAAAAATGTAGATCTTTTAGGCTGTGTTTGAACTAAAATGAATAACAGTTTAAAAGAAGTATGTATAGTAGTATATATGAACCCCATGGTAACCACAAATTAAAAACCTACAATAAGGGGAATTCCCTGGTGGTCCGGTGGTTAAAACTCCATGTTTCCACTGCAGGGAGCATGAGTTCAATCCCTGGCCAGGGAACCAAGATCCCACATGCCTTGGCACAGCCAAAAACAAAAACAACAACAACAAACCTACGATAGATACATAAAAACTAAAAGGAACACATGCCACTGAAGAAAATTATCATAGTAATGAATGTAGATACAGAACTTAAATCCTTTACAAAAATTAACTCAAAATGGGTAATAGACCTAAATAATTTGGTTCTGTTGTTTCTGGAATTGACTCTTTAATCTGATTAGATTTAAAGACACTGATGACTCTATTTTCACTAGTAAAGAGAACATTGATAGTCCATGATGGGAACTGTTTGTAGAGATACACAAAATATATACTTGTGATCAAGCACTAGGGTTCCTAGGTGGTTCTAGTGGTAAAGAACCCGCTTGCTAATGCAGGCAGCTCACTCCAGTATTCTTGCCTAGAGAATCCCATGAACAGAGGAGCCTGGCAGGCTGCAGTCCATAGAGTCACAAAGAGTTGGACATGACTGAAGTGACTTAGCATGCATGCACACAACCAAGCACTTATAAGAAGCAAGAGGCTAAGTGACTCAGTGAATGATACTTTTCAACATTTTTTGAAAGTTAAGGAAGTCAATGATGTTGGTTGTTCCTAATGTTGCTGGACAAAGTGGTGTAAGAAAAGGATGAGCTCGGGGATTTGAATACCGAGTTTGAATGTCATGTAAATGTCACGTAAGAGCTTCTTTGTGTACCTTTAAGAACAATCTTATCTCCTGTAGAAGCAGAGCTAAAATTGCTGAAAATCAAACACAGAACTTCACCTTGTAATTGACTGAGTTACAACACAGATTTAACTCTCAGCTTTGCAGAGTGTCTACTGTTAAAAGTGAAGGTGCTGACTGGGAAATAATGAGATCCTGCAAACTTTGATGGAAATGTGTGGAAAGACTCTAATGAAGCTAGAGACTTTGAGTTCCTAAATACTGATAAATCTTTGCCAGTGGAAGAGGTCTCTCCGCCCCAAGTGGAAGCAGCATCCCCATTTTCAGTGGAATCAACTTCCTTACCCCCAGCCAAATTGACATCCTCAGCCCCAGGCAAAGTGTCTTCCCCAGCTATAGCAAAAGTGGCCTCCTTACCCCCATTGTCAGCAGCATCTCCATTCCCAGTTTACCCACCCCCAGCGGTATGGTCCTTTCTACTCATCTGTGGGGATTAGCACAGCATTGCTTGAGGAAATGGTAGTTACCTCCCTCTATGCAGTTGCCATGGAAGATAATTGTGAGACCCCTCAGGATCCATTCCCATCACCCTTCTCTGCTTCTAGACCTATAACTATACTCAGGTTCCAGCAGGCTTCTAAAGATGAGATACAAAGTATGGTCCATGAGGGAGAGCATTACACTCCAAAGGAACTAATTGAGTTTTCTAATTTATAGAAGCAGAAACCTGGAGAGATTAAATGTATATTAAGAATGTAGGATAATGATGGAAGGAACATTACATTGGATCAGGCTAAATTTACTGATATGGGCTCATATTGGTTTGCAACCTTGGGAGTCCCTGGGTGAAATTTGAAACTGGCCTCCATACTTGGAAGACAAGGAGAAACTACAGAAAGAGAGCACTCCAGATTGGTAGGTGACAGGGGTTTTGTTTTGTTTTTTTAGTTCGTGTTGTGTGGCATGCAGGATCTTAGTTCCCGGACAGAGATCAAACCAGTGACCCCTGTGTTGGGAGTGGGGAGTCTTCACGACTGGATGGCTAGGGAAGTCGCCAGGGGCAGTTTTAATAAGCAAGGGAACTTATGAGGGAAGTATGAGGCTTGTCTTGAGTAGTTGCAAGACAAGTAGATCACTGCACCTACTAGCCAGCATCTTAAAAGTTTATATAGAGGCCTTAACAGGGTTCAGTCATGTGCACAGTTCAGACTGTCTCAACAATATGTCACTCTCTTAAGGCTGCATTGTTGAAACAGCTCCTAGAATGCAAATGGTGGGAAGAATGTACATTCCAAGAACAGGGGAAAATGTAAGCAGTCATCAATTGTCCAGGTCCAGCATGCAGGTCAACTGGAGGTCACATCCTGTTCAATAACCTCCTCTAATACTCCATCCCTGGTAACCAGCTCTTACAAAACTATACGTTGCCCTCTTCTGCAGTGTCTGAGCAATCAGCAAGGAGTTTTATTACCATGGAGGTGGCTTGACTGGCAGCTGTCTGGCTACATTGAAGGTAGATGCCACAGCAACAGTATAAGCATATACAAGAGAAAACACATATAAAGATAATGATTCTTAATATAAGTAACAGTTTTTTTTCCACCAAGAACTCCATGATCTAAACCACTGATTTACTAAGTCTCCTAAGACTAAAGGTGGGATCACTCAGAGCATTCACTCACTTGTGTCCTCATGTGATTTAGTAAAAGTTGATACATTAGTAGACTCATCAGGTATGAACATATAGCATTCTGTTTGGACAGTGGCATAGGTGCATCCTTGTGAGGCGATAATACTGTCCGAGACCATCCTACTTTAGAGCTTGCCTGGTAGCTCAGCTGTCAAGAATCTGCCTGCAGTGCAAGAGAGCCGGGTTTGATCCCTGAGTCAGGAAGATCCCCTGGAGCAGGGAATGGCTACCCATCCTACTTTAGAGGATGTTTTTTTCTCATTAGATACTTGTCAGTGTTCAGTAAGGAAAGGCTTATTGCCTGTCATTTAAGTCTTGTTGGGTGAATCTAGTAAGGGATTCTGTGTGCTATAAAGTCCTCCAGGCCAATGGAATAAAAGAAAATGGCTGAATGATCCTACCAGTGGAAAATGTGCCCATCCAGTGACTGGATACCACGGGACAGGGTCAGCAGAAGTCTAAGGTTAAAAAGACAGATATTTAGCAGGAATTTGTATGGGAAGATCTTTCCCATCTGTAGAATAATACTTGATGTCTGATATATAGACATTAATATGACTGCAGCTTTTGAAAGCTGACCTACTTATACATACTGTTCATGTTGTTAGGGGAGATAGTACTGTCAGGCATGAGAAGTCAGATGGGGGGTGGGGTATGTTGACTAGGACTTCCACCTTCTTCCCTTTCTCAATGGTGCATGTTCCATTCCAGTTACATTGTGCATCAGTAGGCCTGACTTCCAGTAGGACGGTGGGATCCCAGTGGCGATTGAATAGTTCTCCTTCATCTTGGTGAGATGATTTGGATTTTACAACCATTGTAAATTTCAATAGATAACACTTTGCCTAGGTGTGATGGGGCTTGGTGTTCTCAGCACATAGCATGTTGATCCATAATGAGAGTCGAAGCAATATGGGGCAACAGGCCCTACTGTTTGATCTTTCAAATAGAGTAAGGCCCATGACACTACTTTAGTCTACTCAGCCAAGGTCATTTTACCTGTTAGTAATTTAATCTGCTGTTTAGTACTCCATTTTTCCTTCCTGAAGTTTCCACCAGGGATTCCCTGGTGGCTCAGCTGGTAAAGAATCCGCCTGCAATGTGGGAGACCTGAGTTCAATCCCTGGGTTGGGAAGATCCCCTGGAGAAGCCATTCTGGCTGCCCACTCCAGCGGACTATATAGTCCATGGGATTACAAAGAGTCAGACATGACTGGGTGACTTTCACTTTACTTTTTCCTTTCTACCAACCCTGCTGCTTGTGGGCCATAGGAAAGATGGAACCTCCACTTAATGTCATATACTTTTTCCAGCCTTGCTACCATGATATTTGAAATGTGAACCCCCAGTCACTGTCTGTTCTATGAAGATATCTGTACATGGTACTCAGCTTCTCTGATCTCTTAATGGTGGCAACCTAGCTTGCATGGCAACAATGGAAAGCTTGGGTTATGCCAAATGCAGTGTCTACCCAAGCCAAAGTGTATTTAGCACATTAACTGAGATAGAGGGGGCTAATATAATTAAATTGCCAATGCCTCACTGATGGGGGACTCTGGTGGATGGCCCCAGGCTCCTTTGGCAGTTGCCTTGGCTATTTTTAGAATAAACAGGACATGTTACTGCATTAACCAAGTCACTGTCTTACAAGGGCAATCTGGCATCCTTGGGTAATACACCTGGGTGCTAGAGTGGCCAGTCTTTCTATGCACCTGATCTACTGTGGCAGACAGTGAGGACTGCCTCAGGTTCTTGCAAGTAAAAAAGTGAAAGTGAAAGCCGCTCAGTCGTGTCTGACTCTCTGTGACCCCATGGACTGTACAGTCCATGGAATTCTCCAGGCCAGAATACTGGAGTGGGTAGCCTTTCCCTTCTCCAGGGGATCTTCCAACCCAGGAATCAAACCAGGGTCTCCTGCATTGCAGGCAGATTCTTTACCAACTGAGCTTCTTGCAGGTGAACCTCCAAGTCTTTCTACATATCCTGATTCCATGAGGACTTATTTATGATTATTCATCCTTTGGCTTTTCATTGTCCAAGTCATAGGGTTAAACCCTTGAGAATAGCCCAACAACTTGTCAGTGCAAAGGACTAATAGCCAGGGCTCATCAGTGATCACCAGTGAAATCGAATTCAGCACAAAGGCTCCTATGGTTCATTCCTGTTTCCATCCAGATGGTGTCAGTGTTGGGCTGAAGAGCCATTGAAATGCATGTGGGTGGGTTACCCTGACTAGACCCATCTGTACACTAGGCATTAGGGGGAATTTCTTCTATTACCTCTCTACAGGCCCCAGGGGCTGCCATAGGAATAAGGGCAGGGGAATTTGGAGGATCTACATATTCCACAGGCCTGGTAACACCTACATTTCCAGAGACAGTGGGCTGACAGACAGGGTGCTCCTCTGCTGCATACAGGCATGCACCTTGGTCAAAACAGGAGTTTAAGCCGTAATAGAGGTGAGTTGATGGAACATATTCTCAACTCAACTCTTCATAGGAAGGGAAGTTCTTACTGTAATACGCTATTCATTAAAGCTGCCTTGTCATATCTGATTCTATGCACAGTTTGATTTTTTAAATTTTATTTATTTAGTTTTTAGAAATTTATTTTCCATCAATCGAATTTCCATTGTAAGAGTCTGTGGAAGAACAGTTTAAGACCACTCAGTGGTTATTCCTACCTATTCAGTGGTCCAAGCAGTGGGAGCCACAGACCAATTTTCAGTGGGGAACTACTGAATAGGTACAGAGGGCACCTGCACACCTTTGGACCAGTCTGCCACCTCAGGTTCAATAGCAGTGAACTCCAGAACTAGAGAAGACCATTCACCCTGAAATTCCTCCTTGGTCACAGCCTTCTCAGCTGCTGCCTGCTCTTCTTTTCAATCTCTTCAGGATCTCTGTAGAAGTAGAGATCCGGCATGACCTCCCATGGGTGTTCTCAGGAGATGGTGCCACGCATGCGCAGAACTTCCCGGGCGAGCATCCACCACATCAGACCTACTGAGTAAGCTCCCTTTTTGCACAGAATGGCAGTGTCTACAGAATGCAGAAGAGAGTCTCTGTTACACAGAGCAATGGTGAGTGTGTGTGCTAAGTCACTTCAGTTGTGTCTGACTCTGCAACCCTATGGACTGTAGCCCACCAGGCTCCTCTGTCCATGGGATTTTCCCAGGCAAGAATACTGGAGTTGGTTGCCATGCCCTCCTCCAGAGTATCTTCCTGACCCAGGGATCAAACTCACTTCTCTTATGTCTCTTGCATTGGCAGGTGAGTTCTGTACCAGGAGCGCCACCTGGGAAGCCACCTGGGAACTTCCACTTTCAGCAATGATAAACAGCTTAACATAAGAGGCCTCTGTAGAGGCTGGTGGTCAGCCCTGGAGCCAGTAACCACCAGAAGTCTCGGTTCCTGGAAGGCTACCTGCATCTGGTTAGTGAATGCTCCAGGAGTAAAGTGGCCAGCAGTAGGAGTGGCTCCAGTGGCAGCAGCAAACTTCAGCACAGCTCACTGGCCAGTATTCCTGGAGAATGTGACACTGACATCAGCTGGGTTTTCAAAGGCAACAATGGCACAAGCTGCCAACAGAAGCTTCTCCCAAGTTCTCTTCAGATTTATGATGTAAATGCCATCAGTATTCCTTTTATAGATGTACTGTTCCATTTGGAAGTCATAGTTGGTGCCACCTAAGTGGATTCCTGCTGCAAGGAATTTAAGGACATCCTGTTCTTTCATTTGCAGGACATCAAGGGCTCTGGACATTGTGAAAGTTTCCCTTTAAATTGTGGTGGGAATCCAGAACAATGCCTTATGGACCCCTTATGCACATTTTAAAATATGACATTCCAAGCAAAGCCTTGGTAATATAACCAAGTTTCCAGTTGTGTCCTGTGACAGTAAAAACAGATTCTTACTGAACTTATGCAAATAAGTATCTTGCCATAAAATAAGACTATTCACCAAGAGTTTCTGAATTCTGGAGAGATCAGGTGGGGAGAATAAGATAAATGTTTCATCTTTGTTTATAAAGATACATGTCAGCAAATTGCTGATAACTTGGGAAAAGAGATAAACATTATCTTTTTTTTCTTTAAAAATAATTACTGGTTTTGAATGACAAAATATAAGATGCAAGGGCAATGTCTGTGATCTCTTGGCTGAACTTCTTTTCCATAAACACCTTTGATAACCCCAGACTCGTGCTGCCTGAGCATTTTCTCACAACCTAACCACTGCAGAGTATAGTGCCTGAATACATGGGAAGCGTAAACAGAGGCCCTGTAAGCAATGGCATTGGGGGGGGGGGTCCACTTTCAATTAAGTCTTCCAGTTCACTGCTGCCAGTATTGCAACCACACTGGCTGTTCCAACTGTTCATGTCGTAAAACTCTTATGAACAAATAAGGTTGCAGACAAATGATGCCTGCATAGCCCTTAGAACTGCCTACACTGACTAAGGCCCCTTGGCTCTACCCAGTCTGCCTGTGGCACCTGTGTGGTAGCCACTGGGGGGCCCCCATATCCTAGGGTGGTGATTGAAGAAGGGCAGGGCCGGCCAAGCATGAAGAATAAACTGTCAGTTTTGTTGGGGTCACACCAGAAATCCATGGATCTCGAGGACCTCTGTGGCTTTGTCTGTTTTCTTCTTGATGTTCTTTTCAGCTTGCTTCCATAGCCTCATGAGCTGCTTCTTTTTCTGATAATGGATCTTGGCCTTTCTCTTCTCCACCAGGGAGACTGTTACCACCTGGTATTTCCAGCCACCCTCATGAGCCAGGTACCCTAGGTAGGCAGACTTCCGTGTAGGCTTCAAACACACAATCTTGAGGGCAGCAGAACCACCATTCACTTTTTCTTGTCATAGGGTGGTGGGATCCCAGCAAATATCTTGAAGTAGTCCAGAGTGGCCTGGCTTCGCTTGGTCTTGTGGGGAAGGATGCTCTGCATTGTCCGCCAGAAGATGTGGCTGGGCACTCCAAAGTGGTAGGAACCATGGGAAGGGTTGGTGTTCATCTGTTTGCAGAGAAAGGCCAGATACTTCAACTTATTTCTGTGGAAACTGCCAGAAATGTTGGTTCCCTTACAATGCATGACCACAACCTTCAGGCCCAGAAGCACCTGCTTGACTGCAGTGGCTGCCAGGTGGCCCAGGAGATGGCCTCAGCCATTGAGCACAAGGACCTGCCCCTCTGCCAGCTTTGGCAGCCACTTGGGAAAGCTAAAGATTATATTAAATGGAAAAACAGAGCAATAGAACCAACAATATTTCATACAAAAATTCATAAAAGTTATAATCATCCTCGTCAGTTCATTTAGTCCACTGTAATTAATTCTATTTTTTAAGGATAATTTTAAGTTTTATTTATTTTTTACTAAAGGATAATTACAGAATTTTGCTGTTTTCTGTCAAATGTCAACATAAATCAGCCGTAGGTATACATATATCCCCTCCCTTTTGAACTTCTGCCCCATCTCCCTCCTCGTCTCACCCCTCTAGGTTGATACAGAGCCCCTGTTTGAGTAAATTCCCGTTGGCTATCTATTTTACATAAAGTAATGTAAGTTTCCATGTTACTCTTTCCATACATCTCACCCTCTCCTCCCCTCTCCCCATGTCCATAAGTCTATTCTCTATGTCTGTTTCTCCATTGTTGCCCTGTAAATAAATTCTTCAGTACCATTTTTCTAGATTCCGTATATATGTGTTAGAATATGATATTTATCTTTCTCTTTCTGACTGACTTCTCTATGTAGTCAGTTCCTTGGTTCATCCACCTCACTAGAACTGACTCAAATGCATTCCTTTTTGTGGCTGAGTAATATTCCATTGTGTATATGTACCACAACTTCTTTATCCATTCATCTGTTGACAGACATCTAGGTTGCTTCCATGTTCTAGCTATTGTAAATAGTGCTGCAATGAACAATGGGATACATGTGTCTTTTTCAATTTTGATTTCCTCAGGGTATATGCCTAGGAGTGGGATTGCTGGGTCATATGGTGGTTTTATTCCTAGTTTTTAAAGAAATCTCCATACTGTCTTCCATAGTGGCTGTATCAATTTACATTCCCACCAACAGTGCAAGAGCATTCCCTTTTCTCCACACCCTCTCCAGCATTTATTGTTTGTAGACTTTTTGATAATGGCCATTCTGACCAGTGTGAAGTGATATCTCATTGTAGTTTTAATTTGTATTTCTCTAATAATGAGTGATGTTGAGTATCTTTTCATGTGTTTGTTATCATCTGTATGTCTTCTTTGGAGAAATGTCTGTTTAGGTCTTTTTCCCACTTTTTGATTGGGTTGTTTTTCTGGTATTGAGTTGTATGAGCTGCTTGTATATTTTGGAAATTAATCCTTTGTCAGTTGTTTCATTTGCTATTATTTTCTCCCATTCTGAGGGTTGTCTTTTCACCTTGCTTGCAGTTTCCTTTGCTGTGCAAAAGCTTTTATGTTTAATCAGGTCCCACTTGTTTACTTTTGTTTTTATTTCCATTATTCTAGGAGGTGGGTCATAGAGGATCTTGCTTTGATTTATGTCATTGAGTGTTCTGCCTCTGTTTTCCTCTAAGAGTTTTATAGTTTCTGGTCTTACATTTAGGTCTTTAATCCATTTTGAGTTTATCTTCATGTATGGTGTTAGGAAGTGTTCTAATTTCATTCTTTTACATGTAGCTGTCCAGTTTTCCCAGCACCATTTATTAAAGAGGCTGTCTTTGCCCCATTGTATATTCTTGCCTCCTTTGTCAAAAATAAGGTACCCATAGGTGCATGGGTTTATTTCTGGGCTTTCTACCTTGTTCCATTGGTCTATATTTCTGTTTTTGTGCCAGTACCATACTGTCTTGATGACTGTAGCTTTGTAGTATAATCTGAAGTCAGGAAAGTTGATTCCTCCAGCTCCATTCTTCTTTCTCAAGATTGCTTTGGCTATTCAGGGTCTTTTGTGTTTCCATATGAATTGTGAATTTTTTTGTTCTAGTTCTGTGAAAAATGCCATTGGTAATTTGATAGAGATCACATTGAATCTGTAGATTGCATTTGGTAGTATAGTCATTTTCACAATATCAATTCTTCCTACCCAGGAACATGGAATAGCTCTCCATCTCTTTATGTCATCATTGAATTCTTTCATTAGTGTCTTATAATTTTCTGTGTACAGTTTGTCTTTTTTAGGTAAGTTTATTCCTAGATATTTAATTCTTTTTGTTGCAATGGTGAATGGGATTGATTCCTTAATTTCTCTTTCTGATTTTTCATTGTTAGAATATAGAAATGCAAGTGACTTCTGTGTATTGATTTTGTATCCTGCGACTTTGCTAAATTCACTGATTAGCTCTAGTAATTTTCTGATACTATCTTTAGGGTTTTCTATGTACAGTATCATGTCATCTACAAACAGAGCTCTACTTCTTCTTTTCCGATCTGGATTCTTCCACTTCTTTTTCTTCTCTGATTACTATAGATAGGACTTCCAGAACTATGTTGAATAATAGTGGTGAAAGTGGACACCCTTGTCTTGTTCCTGATCTTAGGGGGAATGCTTTCAGTTTTTACCATTGAGAATAATGTTTGCTCTAGGTTTATCATATATGGCCTTTACTGTGTTGAGGTAGGTTCCTTCTATGCCCATTTTTTGAAGAGTTTTAATCATAAATAAGTGCTGAATTTTGTCAAAGGCTTTTTCTGCATCTGTTGAGATGATAATTATGGTTTTTATCTTTCAAATTGTTAATATGGTGTATCACATTGACTGATTTGTGTATATTGAAGAATCCTTGCATCCCTGGAATAAACCCAACTTGATCATGGTGTATGAGCTTTTTGATGTGTTGCTGAATTCTGTTTGCTAAAATTTTGTTGAGGATTTTTGCATCTATGTTCATCAGTGATATTGGCCTGTAGTTTTCTTTTTTTGTGTTGTCTTTGTCTGGTTTTGGTATCAGGGTGATGGTGGCCTTGTAGAATGAGTTTGGAAGTGTTCCTTCCTCTGCAATTTTTTGAAAGAGTTTTAGAAGGATAGGCATTAGCTCTTCTCTAAATGTTTGATAGAATTCTCCTGTGAAGCCATCTGGTCCTGGGCTTTTGTTTTTTGGGAGATTTTTTATCACAGCTTCAATTTCAGTGCTTGTAATTGGGTTGTTCATAATTTCTATTTCTTCCTGGTTCAGTCTTGGAAGATTGAACTTTTCTAAGAATCTGTCCATTTCTTCCAGGTTATCTATTTTATTGCCATATAGTTGTTCATAATAGTCTCTTATAATCCTTTGTATTTCTGCATTGTCTGTTGTAACCTCTCCTTTTTCATTTCTAATTTTGTTGATTTGATTCTTCTCTCTTTTTTTCTTGATGAGTCTGGCTAAAGGTTTGTCAATTTTATCTTCTCAAAGAACCAGCTTTTAGTTTTATTAATCTTTACTATTGTTTCTTTCATTTCTTTTTCATTTATTTCTGCTCAGATCTTTATGATTTCTTTCCTTCTACTAATTTTGGGGTTTTTTTTTCTTCTTTTTCCAGTTGTTTTAGGTGTAAAGTTAGGTTGTCTATTCAATGTTTTTCTTGTTTCTTGAGGTAGGATTGTATTGCTATAAACTTCCCTCTTAGAACTGCTTTTGCTGCATCCCATAGGTTTTGAGTTGTCGTGTTTTCATTGTCATTTGTTTCTAGAAATTTTTTGATTTCCCTTTTGATTTACCTGTTATTTAGAAACGTGTTTTTTAATCTCCATGTGTTTGTGTTTCTTACAGTTTTTTTTCTTGTAACTGGTATCTAGTCTCATAGTGTTGTGGTCAGAGTAGATGCTTGATATGATTTCAATTTTCTTAAATTTACTGAGGTTTGATTTGTGACCCAAGATGTGGTCTATCCTGAAGAATGTTCCATGTGCACTTGAGAAGGTGTATTCTTCTGCATTTGGATGGAATGTCCTGAAGATATCAATGAGATCCATCTCATCTAATGTATCATTTAAGACTTGTGTTTCCTTATTAATTTTCTGTTTTGATGATCTGTCCATTGGTGTGAGTGGGGTGTTAAAGTCTCCTACTATTATTGTGTTACTGTCAATTTCTCCTTTTATGTCTGTTAGTGTTTATGTATTGAGGTGCTCCTATGTTGGGTGCATAGATATTTACAATTGTTATGTCTTCCTCTTGGATTGATCCCTTGATCATTATGTAGTGTCCTTCCTTATCTCTTGTAATCTTTATTTTAAGGTCTATTTTGTCTGATATGAGGATTGCTACTCCAGCTTTCTTTTGCTTCCCATTTGTATGGAATATATTTTTCCATCCTCTCACTTTCAGTCTATATGTGTCTTGAGGTCTGAAGTGGGTTTCTTATAGACAGCATATATATGGGTCTTGTTTTTGTATCCATTCAGCCAGTCTGTGTCTTTTGCTTGGAGCATTTAATCCATTTACATTTAATTATTCGTATATATGTGTATATATATATGTATATGTATATATATACATATACATATATATATATATTCCTATTGCCATTTTATTAATTGTTTGAGGGTTGATTTTATAGATCTTTTTCTTCTCTTGTATTTCTTGACTGTATAACTCCTTTAACATTTGTTGTAAAGCTGGTTTTATGGTCTGAATTCTCTTAACTTTTGCTTGTCTGAAAAGCTTTTTATTTCTCCATCAATTTTGAGTGAGATCCTTGCTGGGTACAGTAATCTTGGTTGTAGATTTTTCCCTTTCAGTACTTTAAATATATCCTGCCATTCCCTTCTGGCCTGCAGAGTTTCTGCTGAAAGATCAGCTGTTAAGCATATGAGGTTTCCCTTGTATGTTACTTGTTTGTCCCTTGCTGCTTTTCATATTCTTTCTTTGTGTTTAGTCTTTGTTAATTTGATTAGTATGTGTCTTGATGTGTTTCTCCTTGGGTTTATCCTGTATGGGACTCTTTGTGCTTCTTGGACTTGATTGACTATTTCCTTTTCCATGTTGGGGAAATTTTCAACTATAATCTCTTCAAAAATTTTCTCATACCCTTTCTTTTTCTCTTCTTCTTCTGGGACCCCTATAATTTGAATGTTGGTGCATTTGATATTGTCCCAGAGGTCTCTGAGACTATCCTCAGTTCTTTTCATTCTTTTTACTTTATTCTGCTCTTCAGAAGTTATTTCCACCATTTTATCTTCCAGCTCACCGATTCATTCTTCTGCTTCAGATATTCTGCTATTGATTCCTTCTAGAGTGTTGTTAATTTCAGTCATTGTGTTGTTTGTTTCTGTATGTTTATTTTTAATTCTTCTAAGTCTTTTTATTAATTGATTTTTGCATTTTCTCCATTTTGTTTTTTAGGTTTTTGATCATCTTTACAATCACTCTTCTGAATTGTTTTTCAAGGAGTTTGCCTATTTCCTCTTCATTTTTTTTGGCTTTCTTCATTTTTAGTTTGTTCCTTCATTTGTATAGTATTTCTCTGCCTTTTCATTATTTTTTTTTTTTTAACTTATTGTGTTTGAGGTCTCCTTTTCCCAGGCTTCAAGGAAAGTTGAATTCTTTCCTTGAAGAAGGTTGAATTCTTTCTTCCTTTTGGTTTCTGCCCTCCTAAGGTTGGTCCAGTTGTTTGTGTAAGCTTCTGATAGGGTGAGATTTGTGCTGAGTTTTTGTTTGTTTGTTTGTTTTTCCTCTGATGGGCAAGGTTGAGTGAGGTGGTAATCCTGTCTGCTGATGATTGGGTTTGTATTTTTGTTTTGTTTGTTGTTTAGATGAGGTGTCCTGCACAGGGTGCTACTGGTGGTTGGGTGATGCTGGGTCTTGTATTCAAGTGGTTTCTTTTGTGTGAGTTCTCACTATTTGATACTCCCTAGGGTTAGTTCTCTGGTAGTCTAGGGTCTTGGAGTCAGTGCTCCCACTCCAAAGGCTCAGGGCTTGATCTCCTCCAGGCAGTGTCTTGGCCTCATGCTCAACATATGTTCCATCCATTCTTGGAGAGTGACCACTGTCTGGAGATGATGAGCCTGTCAATCTGGATTTCAGATCTGGTTCCTAACCCTTTAATTCTTACAGATTCTCCTGATTAGGGCTCTAGTACTCCTGCAAGGCTCAGGTCCTGGTCCAAGATCTTCATCCATGGTTAGAATTCTGCCAAGAGTCAGACATGACTGAGCGACTGAACTGAACTGAAGTCAGACTCCCAGATCATCCAGTGTAATTAATTCTTGTTGATCTTGATCTTTGGTTAGCAGTTTTATAAATTCATCAGTTTTTTCCTTCAGTTCAGTTCAGTCATTCAGTCGTGTCTGACTCTTTGCGACTCCATGAACTGCAGCAGGCCAGGCCTCCCTGTCCATCACCAACTCCCAGAGTTCACCCAAACTCGTGTCCATTGAGTCAGTGATGCCATCCAACCATCTTATCCTTTGTCGTCTCCTTCTCCTCCTGCCCTCCTTCCCATCATCAAAGTCTTTTCAAATGAGTCAACTCTTTACAAAAGGTGGTCAAAGTATTGGAGTTTCAGCTTCAACATCAGTCCTTCCAATGAACACCATCTTAAGGATGGACTGGTTGGATCTCCTTGCAGTCCAAGGGACTCTCAAGAGTCTTCTCCAACACCACAGTTTAAAAGCATCAATTCTTTGGTGCTTAGCTTTCTTTATAGTCCAACTCTCACATCCATACATGACTACTGGAAAAACCATAGCCTTGACTAGACAGACATTTGTTGGCAAAGTAATGTCTCTGCTTTTTAATATGCTGTCTAGGTTGGTCATAACTTTCCTTCCAAGGAGTAAGTCTTTTAATTTCATGGCTGGAATCACCACCTGCAGTGATTTTGGAGCACCCCCCCCCCCCCGCCAAAAATAAAGTCAGCCACTGTTTTCATTGTTTTACCATCTATTTGCCATGAAGTGATGGGACCAGATGCCATGACCTTAGTTTTCTGAGTGTTGAGCTTTAAGCCAGCCTTTTCACTCTCCTCTTTCACTTTCATCAAGAGGCTCTTTAGTCTTTCCTCACTTTCTGCCATAAGGGTGGTGTCATCTGCGTATCTGAGGTTATTGATATTTCTCCCGGCTATCTTGATTCCAGCTTGTGCTTCATCCAGCCCAGCATTTCTCATAATGTACTCTGCATGTAAGTTAAATAAGCAGGGTGACAATATACAGCCTTGATGTACTCCTTTTCCTATTTGGAACCAGTCTGTTTTTCCATGTCCAGTTCTAACTGTTGCTTCCTGACCTGCATACAGGCTTCTCAAGAGGCAGGTCAGGTGGTCTGGTATTCCCATCTCTTTCAGAATTTTCCACAGTTTATTGTGATCCACACAGTCAAAGGCTTTGGCATAGTCAAAGTGGTAGCAGATGTTTTTCGGGAACTCTCTTGCTTTTTTGATGATCCAACGGCTGTTGGCATTTTGATCTCTGGTTCCTCTGCCTTTTCTAAATCCAATTTGAATACCTGGAAGATCATGGTTCACATATTGCTGAAGCCTGGCTTGGAGAATTTTGAGCATTATTTTACTAGCGTGTGAAATGAATGCAATTGTGAGGTAGTTTGAGCATCCTTTGGCATTGCCTTTCTTTGGGATTGGAATGAAAACTGACCTTTTCCAGTCCTGTGGCCACTGCTGAGTTTTCCAAATTTGCTGGCATATTGAGTGCAGCACTTTAACAGCATCATCTTTTAGGATTTGAAATAGCTCAACTGGAATTCCATCACCTCCACCAGCTTTGTTCGTAGTGATGCTTCCTAAGGCCCACTTGACTTCACATTCCAGGATTTCTGGCTCTAGGTGAGTAATCACACCATCATGATTATCTGGGTCATGAAGATCTTTTTCTACAGTTCTGTGTATTCTTGCCACCTCTTCTTAATATCTTCTGCTTCTGTTAGGTCCATATCATTTTTGTCCTTTATTGAGCCCATCTTTGCATGAAATCATCCCATGGTATCTCTCCTTTTCTTGAAGAGATCTCTAGTCTTTCCATTCTATTGCTTTCCTCTACTTCTTTGCATTGATCACTGAGGAAGGCTTTCTTATCTCTCCTTGCTCTTCTTCGGAACTGTGCATTCAAATGTGAATATCTTTCCTTTCTCCTTTGCTTTTCACTTCTCTTCTTTTCACGGCTATTTGTAAGGCCTCCTCAGACAGCCATTTTGCCTTTTTGCATTTCTTTTTTTGGGGGGATGGTCTTGATCCCTGTCTCCTGTACAGTGTCACAAACCTCTGTCCATAGTTCATCAGGCACTCTATCAGATCTAGTCCCTTAAATCTATTTCTCACTTCCACTGTATAGTCATAAGGGATTTGATTTAGGTCATACCTGAATGGTCTAGTGGTTTTCCCCACTTTCTTCAATTTAAGTCTGAATTTGGCAATAATGAGTTCATGATCTGAGCCACAGTCAGCTCCCGGTCTTGTTTTTGCTGACTGTATAGAGCTTCTCCATCTTTGGCTGCAAAGAATATAATCAGTCTGATTTTGGTGTTGACCATCTGGTGATGTCCATGTGTAGAGTCTTCTCTTGTGTTGTTGGAAGAGGGTGTTTGCTATGACCAGTGCATTCTCTTGGCAAAACTCTATTAGCCTTTGCCCTGCTTCATTCTGTACTCCAAGGCCAAATTTGCCTGTTATTCCAGGTATTTCTTGACTTTCTACTTTTGCATTCCAGTCTCCCATAATGAAAAGGACATCTTTTTTGGGTGTTAGTTCTAAAAGGTCTTGTCGGTCTTCATAGAAGTTTTTTCCTTAGAGTTCTGTAAATTCTTACTCAGTTCAGTGATATAATCTTGTTTATCCAAAGCCCATACTTGTTAGGCTTTTTCCATGTGTTTTCTTCAATAGGAAACACTTTTGCAGAAATATCTTTACAAAAGCATCAGAGTGAAAAAAATAACTGTCTCTAAATGGAAAAAGACTTTAAAAATGCCAAGGTTAAACATCTGATGAGAGTTCATTATAATGCAATTGACAAGAGAATTTGGTTATTTCGATAACATCAGTTTTAAAATAACTAATTATTGTTGAAGGAGGTCTTCAAGAGGACATGACCACTGGTTGACCTATGAGCTGAACCTGGGCAATTCAAGACTCCTCACCTCTTCCCCATTCTTGAAATATACATTCTGTTCACTGTTCCCACACTTGGAACCATTTTTAAGGATGCAGCCTTGAAAGACCAATGTGTTGTTGAGGCCAGCTGAACTGTGTATGTGTCTGAACCTAGTTAATGCCTCTATATAAACTTTTAAGATTCTGGTGGACTGATGCAGAGATTTAGTCATCTTTCTGCTGCTCAAGACAAGCCTTGTATAAAAGTTTCACTGCTTATTAGAACTTCTACCGATTTGAAGTGGTCTAGCTCTTTCTTCCATGTTTCTTTGCCCTCTGTGTATGGGGGCCAGTTTTTAAGCCAACAGTTGGTGAGCTAGCCAGGAGACCTGAGAAATGGATCTTGGGAAAAAGGCATTTGTGAGGGAAAAGAGGTATCTTGAGTTGGTATCAACCTCTGTTTGACCAGGGGTGAACCAGATGTTAGATGCTTGTGGACCACTGCTTGAGTACAGGGACTTCCCAAAAATGCCAGCTGGTTTGACATGCTTGTTTGGAAACTGTATGTAGTCTACAGTGGTAAACAAAGAAAATAAGTGGTCTGGTCTCTACTGTGGTCAGTAGAGTAATTTAACATATAAAATAAGTCTAATTAGTTTAATATCTCTCTCTTATCAGGAGAGAGGACAAAGCTTTCATATTTTCCAGGGACCCTCCAGAAAACCTCAAAATTAGTTTGAAGTCAAAGATACTTCATTTCGAAATTGATTATTGGAAAGTCTGTCAAAAATATCAAAAGATTATAAAAGACTTGCTTAAATGAATTATAGGTCACTGTGAAACAGTATTTAGTTTATCTATTTAGCCAAAGTGACAATTAAGAACTTTGAAGGCAAAATCAGCAAGTTACATTGTTATCAAAAGTCTTAGCTCTTGGACTTCCCTAGTGACACAATGGATGAGAGTCAGCCTGGCAATGCAGGAGACATAGGTTTGATCCTTGGTCCAGGAAGATTATACCTGCTGCCGAGCAACTAAGCCTGTGTACCACAAGTACTGAGCCCATGTGCTGCAACTACTGGAGCCCTCCTGCCTAGAGCCTGTGCCCTGCAACAAGAGAAGCCACCACAATGAGAAACCCATGCACCCCAATGAATAGGAGCCCCCAGTCATCAAAACTAGAGAAAGCCCATGCAAAAAAAAAACAATGAAGACCCATCACAGCCAAAATAAATAGATAAACTTTTAAAAAAATCTTAGCTCTTTTAATAGACAGTTTTCTTAAGTAATGAAAGAACTGATAAAGCCTATATGAAGCACAGAAAATTACTGTGATGAAACAGAGTCTTGTTTTCTAGACAGATTACTTAAAAGGTAAAAAAAAAAAAATACCTTTCATAATCTTATCAAGAACAAAGCAATAGTTCAAGGAAACTTTCTTCTTCAAGATAAAAGAAAATTAAGTTTTAGTTTTACTTATGTACACTATTGATATTAAAGCTTTTTTCTTTAAGCCAATTAAATAGAGCTCTTTTATAAATTAATTTTGACAATACTATTCAGATGTAGAAATATATATATGTAAATATAGACATATAAAAGCATGCAGATAGGTACAAATAGAGACCATATAGGGTACCATTCCAAAATCTTAGCCATGAATCAGGTACAACAATAGAAAACTGACTAATTTACAAATAGTGCATGCATGCTAAGTTGCTTCAGTTGTGTCTGACTCTTTGCAACCCTATGGACTATAGCCCACCAGGCTCCTCTGTCCATGGAATTTCCCAGGCAAGAATACTGGAGTCAGTTGCCATTTCCTACTCCAGGGAATCTTCCTGACCCAGGGATTGAACCCATTTCTCCTGCATTGGCAGGCAGATTCTCTACTTCTAGTACCACCTGGGAAGACCTTATAAATAATAGTTGAATTCAAATGTGTCTCTGGCAGACAAAACAAGTTAAGACTAGCCATTCAAATGGCCATTTTTCTCATATATGTAGAGAGAACTTTTAAGATTTGTATTTTCCCTTGACCAATAATCATATCCCTTTCATGGATCACAACCTTGTCATGGTGAAGGGGCTTGCTTAATTCAGTGAAGCTATGAGCTTGGTTGCAGGGCCACCCAAGACAGACGGGTCATAGTGGAGAGTTCTGACAAAATGTGATCCACTGGAGGAGGGAATGGCAAACCACTCCAGTATTCTTGCCACAAGAACCCCATGAACAGTATGAAAAGGCAAAAAGATATGACAACGGAAGATGAGGCAAATTGTTCAAAGTATCCAACAGTTACAGTCATTTCACAGTCTAGTAAGCTATGTTCAAAATCCTTCAAGCTAGGCTTCAGCAGTACATGAACTGAGAACTTCCAGATGTACAAGCTGGGTTTAGAAAAGGCAGAGGAAAGCCAGAGATCAAATTGCCAACATTTGTTGGATCATAGAGAAAGCAAGGGAATTCCAGAAAAACATCTACTTCTGCTTCATTGACTACACTAAAACCTTTGATTGTGTGGATCACAACAAACTGGGAAAATTCTTAAAGAGATGGGAATACCAGACAACCTTACCTGTCTCCTGAGAAACCTGTATGCAGGTCAAGAAACAACAGTTAGAACCTTATGTGGAACAACTGACTGATTCCAAATTGGGAAAGGAGTATGTCAAGGCTGTATATTGTCACCCTGTTTATTTAACTTATATGCAGAGTACATTATGTGAAATGCTGGACTGGCTGAATTACAAGCTGGAATCTAGATTGCTTGGAGGAATATTAGCAACCTCATATATGCAGATGATACCACTCTAATGGCAGAAAGTGAAGAGGAACTAAAGAACCTCTTGATGAGGGTGAAAGAGGAGAGTGAAAAAGCTGGCTTAAAACTCAACATTCAAAAAACTAAGATCATGGCATCCAGTCCCATCACTTCATGGCAAATAGAAGGGAAAAAGTGGAAGCAGTGACAGATTTTATTTTCTTGGGCTCCAAAATCACTGCAGATGGTAATTGCAGCCATGAAATTAAAAGACGCTTGCTCCTTGGAAGGAAAGCTATGAAAACCTAGACAGTGTATTAAAAAGCAAAGACATCACTTTGCTGACAAAGGTCTGTATAGTCAAAGCTATGGTTTTCCCAGTAGTCATGTATGGATGTGAGAGTTGGACCCTAAAGAAGGCTGAGTGCCAAGGAATTGACACTTTCAAATTGTGGTGAAGACTTCAGAGCCCCTTGGATTGCAAGATCAAACTAGTTAATCCTAAAGGAAATCAACCTTGAATATTCATTGGAAGGACTGATGCTGAAGCTGAAGCTCCAATACTTTGGCCACCTGATGCAAAGAGCCAATTCATTGGAAAAGACCCTGATGCTGGGAAAGATTGAGGGCAGGAGGAGAAGGGGGCAACAGAGGAATGAGATGATTGGATGGCATCACTGACTCAATGGACAGGAATTTGAGCAAACTCCAGGAGATAGTGAAGGACAGGGAAGCCTGGTGTGCTGCAGTCTATGGGGTTGCACAGAGTTGGACACAACTTAGCTACTGAACAACAACAACAACAATAATCATATAGAGGCTGTGGACCAGATTTTGGGCAAGGGAGCTTTTATAGCAGTGTCTTTTTTAAAAAGCCTCTTTCTGTCGCCTCCCCACCCCCCCACCTTCAGTCTCAAACAGTTGTGGGCAGTATTTTAGTTAGCTCTTGGGGTGTTTACATTTCAAAGACATTATGAGATTTACAATTACAATGGACAGAGAAAGAAAGCAAGATTTTCTCTTAGGAGTTTTGGGGTATATTTCTCTATTATCAGAAATCTGGTAATTACTATCTGAATTTTTCATTTGTATTAGGGGTCTGATGGTGTAGGGTGTTTTGTTTGTTTCCTTGTCAATCACCACAACACGTCTCCTTTTGTTCTCACTTTCCCAAGGATTCCACGTCTTAGTGTCTCAGGCTTTGTATCAGAACTTAATCTGCAGCAGCTTGTGCCCTCCTAGCTTTGCAAAATGGACATGCTATTGTCTCTGACTTATTCTCCTGCTCTGCCCCAAAGCTAGCAGAGGAGTAAACAATCACCCATCCTCCTCCACCCTCAGCTCTTCTTCCAACTGTATAACATGAACTTCAGCTTCTTGTTGGACAACAGTGGCCAGATGAAGTGCCCACAGTAGAGACCGGCCTACTGTTGCAGCTGTTTGTTTCCTTTCTTTGCTGCAGTGTCCTGTATGTGATTCCTCAAATACATTAAACAGCCAGCATTTGTAGGGGTGTCCCTGTAGTCATGTAGCAGTCCACAGGCATCTAACTCTGCACTACCTCTGTCCACAGAGACACCACTGGCTAACTTGGGATTTCCCCTACGTATACTACTTTCCCAAGACCCTTCGGGCTTCTGTCTGGCTTGCCAACTGTTGGTTTGCAGTTCTTAGGAGTTCTCTGACTGGAATTCAAAACCAGTCCACATATAACAGAGGACAAAGAGAGACCAAAGAAAGAGGCAGAGCACTCCAGATTGGTAGATTGTGGTTTTAATAAGCAAAGGAACTTACCTATGAGGCTTGTCTTGGGTGGTTGCAAGATGAGTAGTTTTCTGCATCTACCACCTGAATCTTAAATTTATATAGAGGCCTTAGTGGGGGGTCAGTCACATACATAGTCCAGATAGTCTCAGCAACACATGAATAGAATGTACATCCCAGTGACAGCAGAGGTGGGTCAGGAGCCTCTGATTGCCTGGGCCGGGTCATGGGTCAACCAGCACTCACATCCTCTCAATTACCTCCTCTATAGAGAGCATTGGCAACTCAATGGCATGAATCTGAGCAAACTCTGAGAGACAGTGGAGGACAGAAGAGCCTGGTGTGCTGCAGTCCATGGGGTTTCAAATAGTCGGGCATGACTGAGCAACTAAGCACAGCACATAGTTTGTTTACAATATTGTTTTATTGTTTTTGCTTTTTTAACTTTTTATATGCAATCTTAACTGTGTTATTGAAGACAGATTTCTTTTGCCCTGATGGCTATCTCTTGGTAGAATCTTAATAAGTTTGAGATTAGAAATGAAGACTTTCTTGAGATGCATGTGGTCTTACTTCTTTGGCACATTTCTTACTGGATGTTTTAAGTTATAGAAAGCTAGCATGGTAATCTTTTGAAAATGACAATACATCTTCTTCTGGATTAGCTCTGGAACTTCACAAAAGAAGCTTGAAGAAGGATCTCAGTACACTACTGAAAATTTATGCTGTTAATATTTCTCCCAAAGAGACCTGCAGCCTTTTATCAGAGTAACTGTACATTGAGAAAAGGGAAATAATCAGACCTTTCAGGGGCTACTGGCCACTGGATCTGAGCTAACACTGATTCTAGGAGACCTGAAGCACCACTGGCCCTCCAGTCAGAGTAGAGGTTTATTGAGGTCAGGTGATCAATGATGCTTTAGTTTAGGTCTATCTTACAATGAGCTTAGTAGCTTCCCAAATCCATCCTGTGGTTATTAATAGTTCCTCCATTCCAGAATGCATAATTAGAATAGACATACATAGCAGCTAGAACAACCAGTACATTGGTTCCTTGATCTGTGGAGTGTGGGCTATTCGTGGTGGTAAAGGCCAAGTGGAAGTCATTATAATGAACTGCCTCTACCTACAAAAGTAATAGTAAAAATAATACCACATTTCTGGAGAGACTGCAGATTAGTGCTACCATCAAGGATTTGAAAGATGCAGAGGTTGTGATTTCCACCACATCCCCCTTCTATTCTATTTGACTTGTGCAGAAGACAGATAAATCTTGGAGAATGACAGTGGATTTTTAAAAGCTTAATCAGTAACCCCAGTTGCAGGTGCTGTACCAAATGTAGTTTCATTGCTTGAACAAATTAACACATCACCTGGAACCTGGTACACAACTATTGATCTAGCAAATGATCTTTTTCTCCAATTCATGGGCTGTTAGCCAATGGTTTGGATGGGTGGTCAGGGACTTGGAAGGAACATAGTTGAAAAATTGGTGACAAAGGAACTTAGGGAAGAGGTATGTAGATAGGCTTCTCTTAATGGGAAAAAGATGTGAAAATATTTGTGTTGCATGTGAATATTCACCAAAATATTACCTCAGAAGAGGAGGATTTTAATAATCAAGTGGATTGAATGACCCATTCTGTGGCTACCATTCAGCATCTTTCCCCAGCCCATCTTTGTCATTGCCCATGCCTATGTTCATGTCATAGGTTCATGAACAAAGTGGCCTTGGTGACAGGCATAATGGTTACATGTGGGCTCAGCATCATGGGTTTCCACTCACTAAGGTAGACCTAGCTACAGCCACTGCTGAGTCCCCAATCTACTGGCAGTGGAGACCAACATTGAGCCCCTGATACAACACCATTCCCTAGCATGATTAGCTAGCTACTGATGGCAGGTTGATTATGTTGGACTGCACCCAACATGGAAGGGGCAGCATTTATCTTATTTGGAATAAACACTTACTCTGGGTATAGATTTGCTTTCCCTGCATGCAATGCATTTTCCAAAACTATCATCTGTGGACTTACAGAATGCTTTATCCACTGTCATGGTATTTCACAGAGTATTGCTTCTGATCAAGGAACAATGTTTACAATAAAAGAAGTGTGACAATGGGCACAAGCTCATGGAATTCAGTGGTCTTACCATATCCCCCAAGTTTCCCAAATGGCACTAGTGGTAAAGAACCCGCCTGCCAGTACACAGGTTTGGTTCGATCCCTGGGTCAGGAAGATCCCCTGGAAGAGGGCATGGCAACCCACTCCAATATTCTTGCCTGGAGAATCTTATGGACAGAGGAGCCTGGAAGGCTATAGTCCATAGAGTCGCACACATTTGAACGCAACTGAAACGACTTAGCATGCACGCATGTACCATATCCACCACTATATTCTAAAGCAACTTGCTTAACAGTTGAATGACCTTTTGAAGGATTAGTTACAACACCAGCTAGGTGGGCAGAGTTTTGCAGGGCTGGGTTAAGGTTCTCCAGAAAACTGTATATTCTCTGAATTAGTATCCAATATATGGTGCTGTTTCTCCAGTAGGCAGGATTTATAGGTCCAGGAATCAAGGGGCAGAAATGAAAGTGCACCACTCACTGTTACCCATAATAACCCACTAGCTTCCTGTTCTCATGACTTTATGCTCTGCTGGCATAGAGGTCTTAGTGCCAGAGTGAGGAAAGCTTCTATTAGGAGACACAACAATGATTCCATTGGAGTGGAAGTTAAGACTGCCACCTAGTCAGTTTGGTCTCTGCATGACTCTGAATCAACAGGCAAATAAAGGAGTTATGGTGTTACCTGGGGTGATTGATCCTGACTATCAAAGGGGAAGTTGAACTACTACTACATAGTGGCAGTGAGGAATAATATGTCTGGAATACAGGAGATACCTTAGGTCATCTCTTAGTATTACCATGCCTTGTGGTTAAAGTTAATGGAAAACTACAACAAACCAACCCAGGGAAGACTACTAATGATCCAGACCCTTCAGGATTGAAAGTTAAGCTTACTCTGCCAGCTAAAGAACAGTGACCAGCTGAGGTGCTAGCTGAAGGCAAAGGGAATACAGGATGGGTAGTAGAAGAAGGTAGTTATAAATGCCACCTACAACCAGACAACCAGTTGCAGAGATGATGACTATAACTGTCATAAGTATTTCCTCCTTATTTTGTTATACATATGTTTGTGTGTGTACATCGGGCTTCCCTCATAGCTCAGTTGGTAAAGAATCTGCCTGCAATGCAGGAGACCCCAGTTTGATTCCTGGGTTGGGAAGATCCCCTGGAGAAGGGATAGGCTACCCACTCCAGTATTCTTGGGCTTCCCTTGTGGCTCAGCTGGTAAAGAATCTGCCTGCAATGCAGGAGACCTGGGTTTTGATCCCTGGGTTGGGAAGATCCCCTGGAGAAGGGAAAGGCTACCCACTCCAGTATTCTGGCCTGGAGAATTCCATGGACTATACATAAATTAGCAAACATCTTTTTTCCCCTTTCTTATACTCTTATCATACAAGATAAATAGTATTGACTTTATGTCAGTAGTTAAGTATTGCTAATTTTACATCATAGTATTTAAGTTACAGAATATCAGAAGAATAAGCATCATTCAAGGACTCTACCTCCTCTTCTGGGGAAGGGATTAGTGCATTTTCAGTTGTATGTAGGATAGCTGTATCATGTCAGTGGAACTGTGACCTTGTTATTGTCTTATTTGGAGATTAAGTATGGTTTACAGTTATATGTATGAATACCAAGCTGACAAAGGGTGGAGTTATTATGATTAATTTTGTGTTAACATGATAGGGCTAAGAGCTGTCCAGAAAGCTGATAAAACAGTATTTCTGGGTGTGTCTGTGAGGGTTGTTAAAAAACACAAAATTCAGCTGAGTAAACCTGAAGATCTCATTGTAGTTATTCAATGATTTCATGAATCAAGCAGCATCTCATCTAGTAAACAGAAAGGAGCTCTGAGGAGCTACAGAAAATGGAAGTCTTTTATGGACAGAAGGGGCAGTAAAAGGAAGTTTCTGTCCAAAAGTGGATTGTCTCAGGCAAAGTAACCTTCTTATGGGGGATAAAAAGGGTCTAATGGATTACCTCACTAGTGGTGACCAGGTAATTCCACATTGACTTGTTAAAGGTCATATTGTTGGGAGAGGCTGAAACTGCAAGTAGACTAGGTATTAAGTCTTTGTTTGATGATGTGGACCTTAGAACAAGTGACTCCATTTGAGATCTGTTGTTTATTTTTTAACAAGGTGTCCCTAGAAGAGATTAACATTTTGAATTGGTAGACTGAGTAAAGAGGATCATCCTCACTAATGTGGGTGGACATCATCCAGTCCATTGAAAGCCTGGATAGAACAACCAGGCAGGAGAAAGGCAAATTTACTGTCTTTACTTAAGCTTGGACATCCATCTTTTCCTGCCCTTGTACACTGGCATTCCTAGTTCTTGTGCCTTTACATTCAGACTGGAACCTACACTATCAGCCCCCAGCTGTCAGGCTTTTGCATTCAGACTGAATTGTACTGTGATCTTTCCTGATTCTCCATCTTGCAGGTGGCAGACTTGGGATTTCTTGGCCTCCATAATCATATGAGCCAATTCCTGTAAGTCTTCCCTTATCTTGATCTATGTCTATTTATCCATGTTATTGGTTCTGATTTTCTGAAGAACCCTGGATAATACATTATGGAATCTAAAATAGTCAAAGTCATAGAAGCAGAGAATAGTATGGTGGTTGACAGGGGCTAGGGTAAGAGGAAAATGGGGAGATAGGAAAAAGGTACAAAGGTTCAGTTAGGAAAGTCTTAGAGGTCTAATGTACATTATGATGACTATAGTTATCAGTACTGTATTATGAATTTAAATTTTCTAAAAGGTGTTCTCATCACATACACACAAAGTAATTATGTTAGATAATGGGTGTGTTAATTAGCTTGATTGTTATTGATATATATGTATATATATATACACATTGTATAATAATTTCAAAACCCTAAAGATACCACCAGACAATTACTAGAGCTGATCAATGAAAATAGTAAAGTTGCAGGATATAAAATTAACACACAGAAATCCCTTGCATTCCTATACACTAACAATGAGAAAACAGAAAGAGAAATTAAGGAAACAATTCCATTCACCATTGCAATGAAAAGAATAAAATACTTAGGAATAAATCTACCTAAAGAAACAAAAGACCTATATATAGAAAACTATAAAACACTGATGAAAGAAATCAAAGATGACACAAATAGATGGAGAAATATACCATGTTCATGGATTGGAAGAATCAATATAGTGAAAATGAGTATACTACCCAAAGCAATCTATAGATTCAATGCAATCCCTATCAAGCTACCAACAGTATTTTTCAGAGAACTAGAACAAATAATTTCACAATTTGTATGGAAATACAAAAAACCTCAAATAGCCAAAGCAATCTTGAGAAAGAAGAATGGAACTGGAAGAATCAACACACCTGACTTCAGACTATACTACAAAGCCACAGGTATCAAGACAGTGTGGCACTAGCACAAAGACAGAAATATAGATCAATGGAACAAAATAGAAAGCCCACAGATAAATCCATGCACCTATGGACACCTTATCTTTGACAAAGCAGGCAAGAATATACAATGGAGAAAAGGCAAACTCTTTAACAAGTGGTGCTGGGAAAACTGGTCAACCACTTGTAAAAGAATGAAACTAGAACACTTTCTAACACCATACACAAAAACAAACTCAAAATGGATTAAAGATCTAAATGTAAGACCAGAAACTATAAAACTCCTAGAGGAAAACATAGGCAAAACACTCTCTGACATAAATCACAGCAGGATCCTCTATGACCCACCTCCCAGAGTAATGGAAAATAAAAGCAAAAATAAACAAATGGGACCTAATTAAACTTAAAAGCTTTTGCACAGTGAAGGAAACTATAAGCAAGGTGAAAAGACAGCCTTCAGAATGGGAGAAAATAATAGCAAACAAAGCAACTGACAAAGAATTAATCTCAAAAATATACAAGCAGCTCATGCAGCTCAATACCAGAAAAATAAATGACCCAATCAAAAAAATGGGCCAAAGAACTAAACAGACATTTCTCCAAAGAAGACATACAGATGGCTAACAAACACATGAAAAGATGCTCAACATCACTTGTTATCAGAGAAATGCAAATCAAAACCACAATGAGGTACCATTTCACGCCAGTCAGAACAGCTGCTATACAAAAGTCTACAAGCAATAAATGCTGGAGAGGGTGTGGAGAAAAGGGAACCCTCCTACACTGTTGGTGGGAATGCAAACTAGTACAGCCACTATGGAGAAGAGTGTGGAGATTCCTTTAAAAACTGGAAATAGAACTGCCATACAACCCAGCAATCCCACTGCTGGGCATACACACTGAGGAAACCAGAATTGAAAGAGACATGTGTACCCCAATGTTCATCGCAGCACTGTTTACAATAGCTAGGACATGGAAGCAACCTAGATGTCCATTGGCAGATAGATGGATAAGAAAGCTGTGGTACAAAATAACACATTTGAATCAGTTCTAATGAGGAAACTGGAGCCTATTATACAGAGTGAAGTAAGTAAATGCATATATATGGAATTTAGGAAGACAGTAACAATGACCCTATATGTAAAACAGCAAAAGAAACACAGATATAAAGAACATAATTTTCAACTCTGTGGGAGAAGGCAAGGGTGGGATGATTTGAGAGAATAGCACTGAAACATGTATATTACCATATTACTGTTTCTCCTGTCAGTCTTGATTCCAGCTTCTGCTTCATCCAGCCTGGCATTTTGCATGATGTATTCTGCATATAAGTTAAATAAGCAAGGTGACAATATACAGCCCTTGATGTACTCCTTTCCCAATTTGAAACAAGTCCATTGTTCCATGTCTGTATCTCACTTGCTTCTTCACCTGAATACAGATTTCTCAGGAGGCAGGTAAGGTGCTCTGGTATTCCCATCTCTTTAAGAATTTTCTACAGTTTGTTGTGACCCACACAGTCAAAGGCTTTTGTGTAGTCAATAAAGCAGATTTTTTTGGGAACTCTGTTGCTTTTTCAATGATCCAGCGGATGTTGGCAATTTGATCTTGGTTCCTCTGCCTTTTCTAAATCCAGCTTGAACATCTGGAAGTTCATGGTTCACGTACTGTTGAAGCCTCACTTGGAGAATTTTGAGCATTACTTTGCTAGTGTGTGAGATGAGTGCAATTGTGCGGTAGTTTGAACATTCTTTGGCATTGCCTTTCTTTGAGATTGGAATGAAAACTGACATTTTCCAGTTCTGTGGCCACTGCTGAGTTTTCCAAATTTGCTGGTACATTGAAGCACTTTTACAGCATCATCTTTTAGAATATGAAACAGCTCAGCTGGAATGCCATCACCTCCACTAGCTTTGTTCATACTGATGTTTCCTACGGCCCACTTGACTTCATTCTCCAGGATGTCTGGCTCTAGGTGAATGATCACACCATCTGGTTATCTGGGTCATGAAGATCTTTTTTGTATAGTTCTTCTGTGTATTCTTGCCATCTCTTCTTAATATCTTCTGCTTCTGCTAGGTCCATACCATTTCTGTCCTTTATTGTGCCCATCTTTGCATGAAATATTCCCTTGGTATCTCTAATTTTCTTGAAGCGATCTCTAGTCTTTCCCTTTCTATTGTTTACCTCAATTTCTTTGCACTGATCACTGAGGAAGGCTTTCTTACCTCTCCTTGCTATTCTTTGGACTCTGCATTCAGTTGGGTATATCTTTCCTTTTCTCCTTTGCCTTTTGCTTCTTTTCTTTTCTCAGCTATTTGTAAGGCCTCCTCAGACAACCATCTTGCCTTTTTGCATTTTCTTTTTCTTGGGGATGGTTTTGATCATGCCTCCTGTACAATGTCATGAACCTCCGTCTATTGTTCTTTGGGCACTATCTCTATCAGATCTAATCCCTTGAATCTATTTGTCAGTTACACTTTATAATAATAAGAGATTTTATTTAGGTCATACCTGAATGGTCTAATGCTTTTCCCTACTTTCTTCAGTTTAAGTCTGAATTTGGCTATAAGGAGTTTATGATCTGAGCCACAGTCAGATCCCAGTTTTGTTTTTGCTGATTGTAGAGAGCTTTTCTATCTTTGGCTGCAAGTAATAGAATTGATCTGATTTCGGTATTGATCAACTGGTGATGTCCATGTGTGGAGTCCTCTCTTGTGTTGTTGGAAGAGGGTGTTTGCTATGACCAGTGTGTTCTCTTGACAAAACTTTGTTAGCCTTTGCCCTGCTTCATTTTATACTCCAAGGCCAAACTTGCCTGTTACTCCAGGTATCTCTTGACTTTCTGCTTTTGCATTCCAGTCCACTCTGAGGAAAAGGACATCTTTTTTTGGTGTTAGTTCTAGAAGGTCTTGTAGGTCATCATAGAACTGTTCAACTTAAGCTTCTTTGGCATTAGTGGTTGGGGCACAGACTTGGATATTGTGATATTGGAAACAAACAGAGATCATTTTTGAGATTGCACCCAAGTACTGCATTTCAGACTCTTTTGTTGACTGTGAGGGCTACTCCATTTCTTCTAAGGGATTCTTGCCCACAGTAGTAGATATAGTGGTCATCTGAATTAAATTCACCCATTCTGGTCCATTTTAGTTCACTGATTCCTAAAATGTTGATGTTCACTCTTGCCATCTCTTATTTGACCACTTCCAATTTACCTTGATTCATGGACCTAACATTCCAGGTTCCTATGCAATATTGTTCTTTACAGCATCAGACTTTACTTCCATCACCAGTCACATCCACAACTGGGCATTGTTTTCACTTTGGCTCTGTCTCTTCATTCTTTCTGGAGCTATATTTCTCCACTCTTCTCCAGTAGCATATTGGGCACCTACCAACCTGGGGAGTTCATCTTTCAGTGTCATATCTTTTTGCCTTTTCATACTGTTCATGGGGTTCTCAAGGCAAGAATACTGAAGTGGTTTGCCATTCCCTTCTCCAGTGGACCACATTTTGTCAGAACTTTCCACCATGACCGTCTGTCTTGGGTGGCCCTACATGGCATGGGTCATAGTTTCATTGAGTTAGATAAGGCTGTGATCCAAGTGATCAGTTTGATTAGTTTTCTGTACTTGTGGTTTCCATTGTCTCTGCTCTCTGAGCGATAAGGATAAGAAGCTTGTGGAAGCTTCCTCAGACATCAACATGTGAAGGCCAAACAGTTATATGGGGATGGGAGTGATACCAACCCACAACTCTCATGGGGCGACCCGTCAGTTCAACCAACTTCTCTGCCTCTGTTGAGGCCACAGAAAGCTACTCTGGAGAAATTTCCACTAGATCCTTCCTCTTATCAGAATGTTGCAAGATGATGACGGACTTTATGTGAACAATTATGACAGTGTCAACCTTTTCAGCAACTGTGCGGATTTCAGTTCCAGTATATGTAAGTTTGGGGTCATTCCTTAAGTCATCATTCAACTCCCCTATGCACAGCCCCATCACCTCTTCCTTCTCAGTGCTCTGAGTGTGGTTGAGACATACTAGGAAAGCATCCAACTCCAGATGAACTGCTTGCACCACCAAATTGGGTTTTGACCAACATCCAGACTCAAACAGCACTGGGAAGTCCTGTGTCACAGCACATCTGGAGTCCCAATTGGGAAAAGGTCCCAGGTAGCAAGTCCACTCTGTCGATGAGGCTTTTTTCCCCTATATCTCCTCAAAAGAAATGACACTAATAGACATGTGTAGAATATCTTGTCCTTATTTCCTGTATTTGCTTTTCCACTGCCCAGTGTTATCCTGACCTTAAATAATCAACCCTTTTGTCATCATGTTTATCAGTTTGTTGACAAAGCTGTTAAAGTACACCCCAGAGGGGTGGAATCTGCCCCAGCAGAGATGTGAGAAAGCTAATTCTTAGGTAGGTTGATAAGAAGTCTGGGGTCCCTGAGGAGGAGAAAGGGGTCTGGGGCTCTCAAGGAGGAGAAAAGGACAAATTTTTTTCTACATTGCTTTGTCTTAGTCAATATAACAATGTATCTTGCTCAGGACATGTTTCTCCTTAACAAGAACCTTCTGACTAATCTTGTTATCTTAAGACATATGTTGTGGGAGTGGGTCTGGTAAGACCTTTCTATTGTTAGTTCTAATCTTGTTAATTTAAGATGTATGTTGTGGGAGTGGGTCTGGTAAAAATATATAAGGCCTTGATAAGACTGCCTAATGGGGCACTCTCCAGTCTGCCTTCTGATCCCTATGTCAGAAGTTTTCTCTGTCCCTTTTTATACTTTAATGAAACTCTGCTACACCAAAACTCTGGAATGATCAAGCCTGGTCCCTGGTCCCAAAGCTAAATCTTCTTCAGAGATCAAGAATCTGACATCATTCACCATAAGCTATCATCTTGAGGGCTTGTCCGGGATCTTCAAGACAGCGTAAGGACACTCAAAGTTCTAGTTCACCTGTTCTTTTAGTATATACTCTTTTCTCTTTTCCTTTACTAACTCAATGGTGTGCCTGTCTGTGTGGATGTAGAATGAAAGAGATGTACAGAAATGAGTATGAAGTGAGCATTGAGCCCTGCTCTATGGTTTTGTGTGCTTCATAATGACTGAAGGCAGCCTCCAAAAGGGGAAACTTGTTGGGGGTTTATAAAAACCTGCCAATGCCAAGAGGCACTCAACATCTCTGAGAGGGGAGCAGTCAAAATTGTGCAAAGCATGTGGACTGAACTCTCCTTTCTTGGTTAGAATTTCCAGGCTCTTTGACCATTTTGTAACTGCATGGGGAATTAGAACTACTAACCTAATCTGTCAGATCATAGACTTTCAAGGGACTTGTGATCCATGCCATTACTGTGTACTTTTACTTAGACTCCATGCTTGATAGTCATGAGACACCCAACCTTGCTAGGAGCACATTCGGGAACTAGGTTGAGCTCTAGCTCCAGCAGCACATTTGGGAACTAGGTGAAACTCTAGCTTCAGCAGCATCTCTCTCTTGTCTGCATCCATACAGAGCCAGACCTCTGACTCCAAACTATATAGATGGAAGTGCTGCTTGCAAGCATGAGGTTTCTGAGAACACAGGTCAGGAATCCCTGATTGGAAGTACAGTGGGACTTTTCCTTTGGTAGTGCTAGCTCTTAATGGATTAGATAAAGCTCTCCAGTGGCTTACTGATGTGATGATGACTCACTGCTTCTACAGTGGTCAGGATTGTACTCAGGAATGTACACAGGTACATGAATGATGGATGCTTCCCCTAGTAGTCCTAGCTTGGGAAACATTCCAGAAAAGCTACTCTGCTCCACCCCGGGTGGCATCAGAGGAAAAGGGCAAATCAAACAAAGGTCTTGGTGGTAAGGAACTGGAAATCAATTTGGGATGCTTTCAGGTCTACCCTGGTGCATCTCCACCTGACTCGATGGTAGAGTGAGGAGACTAAGTCTGACCAGGGAAGGAAAGCTTCAGTGGAAAGTCTGTCTCCACCCCCATCTAGAGCAGGGAGGGATGCCTCTGGTAGAAAAAAGCCACAGCTGTAGATGCTGCTTTTTTCTCTCTTACAGAAGGGAGTTAGCAGTTCCAAGAACCACCCCTTTTAGTTTGACCTATAGAAAACAAGAGAAATGGGTAGAAGTGCCATATGTGTTGCTCTTTATCTCTCTGCAAGACATGCCAGACTTATGTCCTAAGGGTGCAGATTTGGGTGTGAAACCTTCAGCTCCCTCCTGTTCTCTTACTTTGCCCCTGTATCTGGGGCTCCCAACTGAACAGGCTGAGAATCAGGGGCACCCTTCCAGGAGGGGTTGCCTCAGTCTCAGGTAGAAATTCAAACAGTCCCAATTGCAGTCAAGACTATTTAGAGGATCCAAAAAATACATAGAAGCCTTTATGGGATTAACTTTATGACCTTACTTGGACAAATGTAATGTATGTCTTGGGACAGACGCTGACCCCTGACTCAGAAACTTTTAGAGGTTTAGGGAAGCTACTACTTTTGGAGACAAATGGCCTGATTGTGAGACAAGAGGAAAGAGGGAACATGAAATAGCTCTCCTTCCCACAAAAATCAGGCAATCCCCATAACAGAACTAGACTGGGACTGTAACATGGCTAAAGGAAGGTGGGATCAGAGTCACTTTGTCAGATGTATTTTTGAAGGACTCAGGTGAGCACATGCTAAGACTTCAAACTATGTTAACTTGACTGACATAGAACCAAGAGAGAGGGAAACTCCTGGTTAATTCCTAGATAGACTACTGTAGGCTCTCCACAAATTTACTGACATTGATCCTGAAAGTACAGAGGGAGGAATGATCTTAAAAAATAAATTTCTCACTCAGTCAGCTCCAGATATCTGCCATAAGTTACAAAAACAGGTGTTCGGACCAAATCAGTCTTTAGAAAAACTGTTGCAGCTGGCTCAGACGGTTTATTATGGTAGAGAATACAAGGGAAAAAGGTGAAAAGGCAAAAAAGACCAGGAAAGACTGAAGCCCCAACAATGGCTGTTAGACCTGCTCTGAAACAGCCTGAGGAAAAATGCCCAGAGGGACCCAGGTGAAAAGGGATGGGCTTGTTATTACTGCCCTCAGGTGTCTAAGCCCCACCCCCTCCACCCGACTCCATATGGATCTGCAAAGGACCACACTGCTGGAGAAGAGACTGCCCTCTGATGCATAGGCCCCAGGGGTTGGACTCTCAAGGCAATCAGGACTGAAGGTGCCCAGGGGTCCCCACACAAGCTCCCATCCTAATTACACCTGAGGAACCCCAGGTATTAATAACTGTGGGGGCCAATCAGTCGATTTCTTTTGGACACTGGGGCAACTTTCTCTGTGCTCACTGAAGCCCCTGGTCCACTTTCCTCCTGATCCACTACTGTAATGGGACTGTCTGGATGAGCCAAACGCTATTATTTCAGTCATCCTTTAAGCTGCAACTGGGACTGTGCTGTTTTCTCACGAGTTTCTGATCTGGAGTCTCCCTCACCCCTTCTGGGGAGGGATATACTGAACAAGGTCCAGGCCTCTGTTTTCATGAATATGGAGCCTGCTCTTTCTCTCCCATTAATTGAACAAAATGTAAATCCTAGAGTGTGGGCTGATGGAAAAACTGTGGGTCAGCACAAAATGCTGTTCCTGTTGTTATCAAGCTCAAAGACCCTCACCTATTTCCACATCAAAAGCAGTATCCACTAAAGCCCAAGGTTAAGGAAAGGTTAAAGCCTATCAATGAAAATTTAAAGGAACAGTGGCTATTAATTGTCTGTAATAGTCCATACAACACTCCTGTTTTGGGTATTAAAAAGGTCAAATGATAAATGGAAACAAGTTCAGGGTTAACAAATAATAAATGAGGCTGTGGTTCCTTTACACCCTGGGTGCCTAATCCCTTATACTTTATTGTCTGAAATTCCTGAATGAGCCAAATATTTTTCAGTCATTGATTTGAAGGATGCTTTCTAGAGTTAAACCTATACTAAATCATCCTCTACCTATGACTTTAAGACAATTGAGAGGATTCTTGGGCATTACAGGCTACTGCACGTTTGGATTCTGAGTTATGGGGAACTTGCCAGGCCTTTATAGAAACTTACAATTGAGATAGTTATATAAAGTTTATAACTTTATATACACTTATAACAAGATCATGGCATCCGGTCCCATCACTTCATGGCAAATAGATGGGGAAACAATGGAAACAGTGACAGACTTTTTTTCTTGGGCTCCAAAATCACTGCAGATGGTGACTGCAGCCATGAAATTAAAAGACACTTGCTCCTTGGAAGAAAAGCTATGACAAACCTAGACAGCATATTAAAAAGCAGAGACATTACTTTGCCAACAAAGATCTGTCTAGTCAAAGCTATGGTTTTTCCAGTAATCATGTATGGATGTGAGAGTTGGACTGTAAAGAAAGCTGAGTGCTGAAAAATTGATGCTTTTGAACTGTGGTGTTGGAGAAGACTCTTGAGAGTCCCTTGGACTGCAAGGAGATCAAACCAGTCCATTCTAAAGGAAATCAGTCCTAAATATTCATTGGATATGAAGAAAGTATTCATTGGATATAAAATAAAAAAGGGTGGGATGAGAGATACTTCTTAGGTAGGTTGATAAGAAGTCCAGGGCCCCAAGGAGGAGAAAGGCATCTGGGGCTGTCAAGAAGGAGAAAAGGACATTTTTTTTTCTACATTGCTTTGTCTTAGTAATATAACAATGTATCTTGCTCGAGGACATGTTTCTCCTTAACAAGAACCTTGTTTCTCCTTAACAAGACTATTTATCTTAAGAGGAATGTTGTAAAATCTGGTAAGACCATTCTATTGTTAGTTCTAATCTTGTTAATTTAAGACTTTGTCTTAGTATAACAATGTATTTTGCTCGAGGACATGTTTCTCCTTAACAAGAACCTTGTTTCTCCTTAACAAGACTAATCTTTTTATCTTAAGAGGAATGTTGTAAAGTCTGGTAAGACCTTTCTATTGTTAGTTCTAATCTTGTTAATTTAAGATGTATGTTGTGGGAGTGGGTCTGGTAAAAGTATATAAGGCCTTGATAAGACTAGTGAGGGGGGCACTCTCCATCCCCCTTCTGATGTCTATGTCAGAAGCTTTCTCTGTCCCTTTTTGTACTTTAATAAAACTCTGCTACACAAAAGCTCTGGAGTGATCAAGCCTGGTCCCTGGTCCTGAAGCTAAATCTTCTTCTTCGGAGATCATGAATCCGACATCGTTCACCATAAGCTATCAGATGTATACAGAATGGAGGCTACTCTGAGCTAGCTGATGCCAATGTGCAGTTTTTCCCCCCCCTGGGGGGTGTCCTATATGATTACCTATTCATCACTGCTTCAGAGAAACAGAAGCATCAACTTTTCACCAATTTCTTCCTCAGAAGCAATGGGAGGATGGAGTTTTGACATCATCCTTGTTCTTTCTTTCCTGTTGTTTTTCTTCAAGGCCCTAGTTTTACTCTAAAAAACTCCTGTTGTGGTTATTTTGAAGACCTACAGAAAGCGATACCATCCGAAAACTTTGACATAGGCCAGTCATAGGACTTAGAGCTCAGAAGGAACCAATCTTTTTCTTTAAGCAAGACCACTTTAAGTCCTCTAGCTAAGTATCTTTCTTTTCTAAATCCTGTTGCAAATTTTCAGTGAAAGGTCACGCTGACTGCCCCCGCCAAAAGGTCCCAGATAAGTACCAGGGACAGACATCCACCAATCAGCAGCCCGTTGCCAGGCAGACTGATGGACACGAAAGTGCCAAGACTCCAGCCAATCAAGAAGAACCGACACGGGACAAAAGGCCAATAAGCACCCTAGAGCCTGACTCCAAGCATATTCGGAAAAGGTCCTGCCGCTTCCGTATCCGTCAGGGTATACAGGTGCTGCCCCCCTTCCCGCAGGTTGCAGACTCCCTTTGTCTCTTCACTCACCCGCCCCCGGGAGTTCTGCCCGAGAGCGACCGCCCAATAAAGGCCTTCATCAACGGTCCTTAGAGGTGGCTCTTTCTTCCCGCGGCGTTTTCTAACATTCAGTTCATCCAGAGATGAGATAGTTATCAGTTTGCATGTGTGCTCTCTGTGACCCCATGGACTGTGGCTCACCAGGATACTCTGTGCATTTCCCAGGCAAGAATACTGGAGTGGGTTGCCATTTCCTTCTCCAGGGGATCTTCCTGACCCAGGGATCAAACCCACGTCTCCTGTGTCTCCTGCATTGGCAGGCAGATTCTTTACCACTTCACCACCTGGGAAGCCCCTAATTGTCAGTTTACTGAACTTCAAATAGAAAGGTAGGAAAGGGTAGACTCTCAGTAAATTTGTTTGTTTACTCAAAATTGGTGCTAAGACCCAGCAAATTTGGTGAAGCTTCCTAAGTACTAGTTGCACATGTAATTGCAGTCTATTTTTGTCAGGTTTTATCCTCACATACCTTTGGCTACACACTGGAAACAGCCTCAAGATTGTCAAGCAGGAGTATAAGAAGAACCACAAAGAGAATTTAAAGAGAAAAAGCAGAGATTAAACCTAAGTGAAGAAATGTGCCAACTTACCCCCTCGTAAGTCTAAAGAGAGAAAATTTGAATTGCCTTATCAAAAAGGAATGGGAGCAGCAAGACAGATGGACATGTGACCTTCAGATCCTTGAAGATTAAGCCTGTGATATTAGAATTGATATAAGCAGAATGGGAAAGAGGTTAGTAATGCAGGTTGTGGTGTGAAATTAGACTATAGGCTACTGCATCAGCAAAAACTTTCCTTTGCATGGAGGCATGTGGATGCTTAATTAAATGAGGCTTTATAAGGCTGGCACAATCTTATTACAATGACTACCATTCTTATGAAGCATTATATATGATGCTAGAATAGTCTTCAACAGTGTTCTTATTAACAACAGAAAAGCTGTACAATCCATGCTTTCCTCTGATTCTTGCCCATGTAATAGTCACTTGCTGTAAGGGAAGGGTTAGTTTTGTGATGATATAACAAATTACATAAAATGAACTCCTGAGGTTGTCATCTAGAGTATTGAAAGGTTGTTGTTGAACATGCAAAGACACTGGGATTCTTGGCCTCCGGAGGAGAAGAATTCAATCCGGGGCCAGAGACAAGGCTTGATCACTCAGAGCTTTTGTGTAATAAAGTTTTATTAAAGTGTAAAGGAGATAGAGAAAGCTTCTGACATAGGCATCAGAAGGGGGCAGAAAGAGTACCCCCTTGCTAGTGTTAGCCATGGAGTTATATACTCTCTAATTATTAATACTCTAATACTGTCTAGTTATTACAGTGAATCAAAAGAATGTCTGGAGGTTGTAAAGACCTCACTAGACCTACTCCCATAATTTACATTTTAAGATAACAGGATTAGCCAGAAGGTTTTTTCCAGAGACTGTCCTCAAGCAGGATACATTATTGCTATATAATCCTAAGGAATGTAGAGGGACAAAAAAAGTTTGTCCTTTCTTCCTCCTTGAGAATTCCAGACCTCTCTCTCCTTGGGGACCCCTGGACTTCTTATCAATCTGCCTAGGAATTGACTCTCTCATTTCCCCCTTTTTCTTTAAGGAGGATTATGTTGCCAAGGGAAAGGGGTGTCGTTTTCATTCCATAACTACTTCCTGCTGTCTAGGGGCATGGTCCCTAAATTGTTAAGGCAACATATTCTCCTAACCCTAAAAATGAGGGTCTCTGATCCAGGGGCCCCAAGTAATAGTTGGAGGAGGCTGTGGCACTCATAGGAGCTTGGTCAACCATTTGTAACTTAAAAGCTTTTATGCGACTAGAAACAAATCCAATTACACAGTTACAGATGCAGGGAGCAAACAGCAAAAATAGAACAATCAGAATTATTGTAATTAAGATAGTTTTCCACCATGGGGAACTAGTTAACGTCTCCCAAAGTGAGGCAATTGAGGCTTCAGGAGTATCCATAGCCCCAATCATCTTGGTCATGTGTTTAGTAAAATGAGTAACATTAGTGCTCATATCAGGTATATAAGTACAGCATTGGGTATGAATAATGGCACAAGTTCCTCCTTGCGCAGCTGTCAGAATATCTAAAGCTAATCTGTTTTGTAAAACCACCTTTCTAATTTGTGCTTGTTCAGCATTAAGAGCTGAAATAGCTTTTTGAGAATCTTGTAATGCCTGTTGAGTAAAATTAGTCAAAGCATCCACTTGTAGCATAACATCTGTAGTTCCCAAAGAGGGAACAAACACTGCAGCCAAATAATCATACCAGTGAAATACAGACCTTGCCCACCGAGTTTTAAGGTGGGGTAAATTAGCAGGCTTTTCTGGAAGCTCTGAAAATATAAAGCCGTGAGTAAAGGCTAGACCTAGGGTGCATCTCCCTATCCAACCGGGGGGGGAGCCATGCCCATAGGTAAGAGCCACATATCCAATAAGTCCCGTTTGGAGCAAGCCAGCATGACTGAGATATCCAGTCCCAATCAGTGCCTGGCCAGACAAAGGGAGGACCTGAATTGGGGTTGGAAAACACGGGAATGATTACATTGCATATTTCCTGAGGCAAAAATCCCAAGTGTTTCCAATCACTATAATTAAGTTGTTGACTAACTTCTGGGGATGGCTCTATTTGTTCCCAGCATATAGGGGCAGTAGATATTAGACGTCCTTTTTCAGGAGTTAACCATATAACCTCATCCCATATTTGATAAACGTCAGGTAAAAAACCATTAGATCTAGACCTATTTGCCTTATGTGTAGCAAAATAGTCATTGAACCAAGACAATGTATAATCAAAATTAAAAGTCACATTATGTCCATAGTTAAAGTACAAAGTGTGTTGCACCAGTCCATTTTAGGGTTGTTAGATGTCATCAGATGAAGAAGAGGCATCGCATATGATTGTTGTCAAGGTATTTGCAGACTTGGAGAAAGTCTTTTCCTTGAAGTGGAGATGTCCACCACGGGAAGCCTTCCACTGATGAAGAGGGGAGTGTTCCACAGACCCAGCAGTTAGACTGATTGTGAAATGCTGCATAGGAGTGAGCCCAGGACAGGAAGGCATTGTCTTGAGGATCAAACGGCAGACTCAGGATTTTTGGAGTCAGCATAAGTAGGCTCACATAGATTATCAGGCCCATCTGAAAAGTACAAAGTCAGAGCATAGAAAGTAAGACATAAAATGAAGTCACTTAGTTCTGGTCAGGGTGCCACCTCTTAACTCGAGTGTGATGTACCCACAAATCAATTCCTGGCACTTTGACAGCTGTGGGAGAAGAAAGAATAACCTAGTAAGGGCCTTCCCAGAGGGGCTCAAGGGATGGGCCCACAGACCCCAATGTTTTTATGAGGACCTCGGTTCCTTGCTCAAATAGAGGCTTGCTTGACTCAAGCTGGGTCAGGAGTCATCTCCCAGAGTTCTGTTAATGCCTGTTGAAAAGCTGAGAGCTGAGTTACATAATTAGTTAATTGTAAGGCTTTAGGGTCTATAACAATGTCTGTGTGTAAGAAAGGCCTTCCATAAATACATTCAAAGGGGGACAGTCCCTCTTTTTGGGGGGCAGTTCGAGCCCTCATTAAAGCTATGGGTAGGACTTTAATCCAATTGTCCTGCATCTCTTGAGTTAATTTGCACAGATGTCTTTTGATAATGTCATTAGCTTTTTCAACCTTCCCTGAGGATTGGGGTCTCCAGGAACAGTGTAAGTGATATTCTATTCCTAGAGCTTTAGACACCCCCTGAGTTACAGCAGTTTTAAAGGTGGAGCCATTGTCACTCTGAAGGTTCTGTGGCAGTCCAAACCTGGGGATAATTTCATGGATTAAAATCTTTATAACCTCCTTAACTTTTTCACTATGACACGGAAAAGCCTCAATCCATCCAGTAAAAGTATCCACCCAAACTTGTAAGCAAAAGTATCCATTTAGCTTTTGGCATATGAGTAAAATCAATTTCCCAGTCCTCTCCAGGATACTTTCCACTTCGTTGTAATCCAGATTTTGCTAGCTTTTCAGTCTTTGGGTTATTTTTCTGACAAACCTCACACCTTTTGATAATGTTCTTTAAAGTTTTCATTACATTTTTACCTTCAAACAAACGAGAAGCCATCTGGTAAGTACTCTCTGCACCCAAATGAAAACTCTGGTGTAAACCCTTAAGAATTTTCCATTGAGCACTTTCAGGAATTATTAATCGTCCATCCTCAGACTGTAACCATCCTTTATCAGTAATCTTTGCTCCTCTTTTCTCATATCTTTCTAATTCTTCCTCAGTATATTGTGGTTTTTCCTGTTCCACAGGACCTGTCCAGATCAAAGGCATCTGTAGTGAGGGGGTTTCATAAAGTGCCACTTTTCTGGCTTGACAGTCAGCCAGCTGATTACCTTCAGCTACTTTACTCCCATCCCTGTTGTGTCCTTTGCAATGCATAACAGCTACTTCTTTAGGACAATATATAGCAGTTAAAAGTCTCTCAGGCTCTCTGAAATGTTTAATAGGTTCTCCTGTTGCTGTTTTAAACTGTCTTTTTTCCCATATTGCAGCATGAGCATATAAAGTCAAATAAGCATACTTAGAATCAGTGTAGATATTTACCCGCTGCCCTTTGCTTAACTCTAGAGCTCGGGTCAGAGCCACAAGCTCCGCTAACTGGGCACTGGTTCCCTGGGGGAGAGATTTTGCTTCTAAAACCTGTTCAGCAGTCACCACGGCGTAACCTGCTTTACGCTTTCCATCCCGAACAAAAGAACTGCCATCAGTAAATATTTCCATGTCAGGATTGTCTAATGGGGTATCCATTAGATCTTCCCGAGCTGCATAGTTTAAAGTTAGGAATTGGGAACAATCGTGATCAGGTGTTTCATTTTCCTTCTCAGGAAGGAAAGTGGCAGGATTTAAGTTTCCACAAACTTTAAGCTTAGTTATTGGTCCTTCTAACAACAATGACTGATATTTAAGAAGCCTACTGTCTGTCATCCAAATATTAACCTTAGAATTTAAGATTCCACTCACATCATGAGAAGTCAGTACAGTAAGGTTTCATCCATTAATTATTTTTAAAGCTTCAGGTGCTAATAAAGCCACTGCCCCAATTACTCTTAGGCAGTGGGGCCACCCACGTGAAATTACATCTAATTCTCTGCTTAGATAAGCAATAGGTTACTGGTGAGGCCCTCAGGGTTGTGTCAAAGCTCCCAAGGTCACACCTTTTCTTTCAGTGACAGACAAACTAAATTCTGACCCTGTGGGCAAGCTCAGAGCGGGAGCTTGCAGGAGAGCAGTCTGAAGAACCTTAAAAGCCTTTTGAGTATCTGGAGACCAAACCAGTTTGTCGGTTTGGGCCTGCTGAGTTTCAGCTATAAGTTTATATAAAGGCCAGGCAAGTTCCCCATAACCCAGAATCCAAATGTGACAGTAGCCTGTGATTTCTAAAAATCCTCTCAGTTGTCCTAAAAAGTCATAGGTAGGGGATGATTTAGTATAGGTTTAATTCTCTCTGGGCCTATGGCCCTAGTCCCTTTTGATATGATTAGGCCCAGATATCTAACAGATTGTTGACAAAGCTGAGCCTTTTCTCTTGATGTCTTGTAACCTCAGCCTGCCAGAAAGTTTAAGAAGTCTTCTGAGGCTCATGAACAAGCTTCCTCTGTCTCAGCACAGAGCAAAATATCATCTACATATCGTAACACCAAGGCTTCGGAGCTATTAAAGTTTTGTAGATGCCGTGACAAACTTTGTCCAAGTAAGTGAGGACTGTCACAAAATCCCTAGGGCAAAACCGTCCAGGTTAAATGAGAAGCTGGCTGTGTAGGGTCCTCAAAGGCAAATAGAAATTGACTTTCCTCTGCCAAATGCATCTTTCAAATCAATTACTGAGAAATATTTGGCTCGTTCAGGAATTTCAGACAATAGAGTATAAGGATTAGGCACCATGGGGTGTAAAGGAACTACAGCCTCATTTATTATTCATAAATCTTGAACTAGTCTCCATTTACCATTTGATTTCTTTATACCCAAAATAGGAGTGTTGCATGGACTGTTACAGGGAATTAATAGTCCCTGCTCCTTTAAATTCTCAATGATGGGTTTTAACCCTTCCTTAACCTCAGGTTTCAGTGGATACTGCTTCTTATGTGGAAATAAGTGTGGGTCTTTGAGCTTGACAACTACAGGAATAGCATTTTGTGCTCGACCCACAGATTTTCCATCAGCCCACACTCTAGGATTTACATTTTGTTCAATTAAAGGGAGAGAAAGGGAGGGCTCCATATTCATGAAAACAGAGGCATGGACCTTGCTCAGTATATCCCTCCCCAAAAGGGGTGAGGGAGACTCTGGCACAATCAGAAACTCGTGTGAAAATAGCACCGAATCCCAGTCACAACTGACAGATACACTGAAGTAATATGTTTTGGCTCGTCCAGACAGTCCCATTATGGAAGCAGATTGGGAAGAAAGTGGGCCAGGGGCTTCAGTAAGCATGGAGTAAGTTGCCCCAGCATCTAAAAGGAAATCGATGGATTGGCCCCACACAGTTATTAATACCCGAGGTTCCTCAGGTGTAATTAGGACAGGAGCTTGTGTGGGGACCCCTGGGCACCTTCAGTCCTGATTGTCTTGAGAGTCTGACCCCTGAAACCTATGCCTCTGGGGGCAGTCTCTCTTCCAGTGTGGTCCTTTGCAGACTGGACATGGAGCTGGGGGTGGCTTAGATGCCTGAGGGCAATCCTGCTTGAGGTGCCCCTCCTTTCCACAGTAATAGCAAGCCCATCCCTTTTCACCTGGGTCCCTCTGGGCATTTTTCTCAGGCTGTTTTCATAGCCATTGCGAGGGCTTCCGCCTGTTCCTTTGTCCTTTTCTGCCTTTCTTTCTTTTCCTCATATTCCCTACCATAATAGACTGTCTGAGCGACAGTTGTAACAGAGTATCTAAAGACTGATTTGGTCCATACGCCCGTTTTAATAGCTTACAGCGGATATCTGGAGCCGACTGAGTGAGAAATCTATCCTTTAAGATCACTTTTCCCTCTTCACTTTTGGGATCAATCTCAGTGAATCTGCGAAGGGCTTCTCTCAGTCTATCTAGGAATTTACCAGGAGCTTCCTTCTCCTCCTGTTCTATGTCTGCCAATTTGCCATAGTTTAAAGGCTTAGCACGTGCCTGCCTGAGTCCTTCAAGAATACATCTGACAAAATGACTCTGATCCCATCTTCCTTTAGCTGTGTTGTAGTCCCAGTCTGGTTCTATAGTTGGGACCTCCTGATTTTCAGTGGGGAGGGCAGCTATCTCGTCCTCCCTCTTCCCTACTGATTCATTACCAAGCCATTCATCTCCATAAGCAACCGCTTTTCCCAAAACTCGAGTCTTTGAGTCGGGAGTCAGCGTTTGTCCCAAGATATACATCACATCCTTCCAAGTAAGGTCATAAAGCAGAGTAACACCTTTAAAAGCTCTAATATATTTTTCCAGGTCCTCTAAATAGTCTCCCAGATCCTCCTTGATTTTTTGTATTTCTTGATAAGAAAAAGGCTTATTAATTCTCATAGACTGATTATTTCTCCCAGTGGGTGCTTCATGAAGAGGAACAGCTTGTGTGGCTGTTCCTCAGTCTCTCTGGCTGCTCTGTGCATATGATCCCAGGGATAGATTGGAGAAACCTGCTTTTCTTTATCTCTTTGTCTCCTGTCCTCCATCTCATCTAGCAAAGTAGGAGGACAGGAGGGAGCTGAAGGTGTCACACCCAAATCTATACCCTTAGGACATAAGTCTGGCATATTTCGCAGAGAGAAAAAGGGCAACACATATGCTACTTCTACCCATTTTCCTTGTTTTCTACAGAACCGGTCTAATTGTAAAACAGTATTATACTTAAGAGACCCTCCAACCGGCCACCATTCGCCATCCTCCAATTGGATACCGTGGCCATGCAGTATCACATAGGAAGACCAGGTGTGTCTTCTTTAAGCCCTGGGGATCAAATCTATCCGTTTTTCAGGATACAGTTCAAAGGAGTAAGGCTGGAATTATTAGCTCCTACCTGTAAGAGAGAAAAAAAGGCAACCAGTACCCTCTTTCTACCAGAGGCATCCCTCCCTGCTCTAGATGGGGGTGTAGACAGACTTTACACCAAAGCTTTCTTTCCTGGTTGGGACTTAGTCTGTCCCTTACCAATGCAGGCGACCTACTCGTCCCTCCTGGTTCTACCACTGAGACACGGTGGGGTAGACCTGAGGGCATCCCTGACTGACATCCAGCTCCTCACCATTAAAACCTTGTTTACCTCTGATACCACCCAGGGTGCAATCAAACTAACCTTCTGGAATGCCTCCCAGGCTAAACCACTGGGGGAAACATTCGTCACCTGAGTGCCTGTGCATGACCTGAGTATATTCCTGACCACAATAAGACCGATACGAACATAAAACTGAGATGTTCCTTCCAAGCGTCACCACACCAATATAAGAGCCTCCTAAGCGTCACCACACCAGTATAAGAGTCTCCTCTGGTCCACTAAGAGCCAGCGTTACCAAAGGAAAAAAAAATCCCTTGTAGTTCCAATCTGAGTAACCTTTAACCTCAGAGATGCTCTTGGAGCTAGAGCTCCATCTAGCTTCCAAACTTTCCATGCCTAGCGAGGCTAGGCGCTTCCTGACTACCAATCCAAGTTTGGGACCTAAGTAACAGTACACAGTAACAGCATAGATCACAAGTCCCTTGAAAGTCTATGATCCGACAGATTAGGTTAGTACTTCTAATTCCCAAGGAGTTATGAAATGGTCAAAGAGACCAAAAAGTTTGACCGAGAAAGGAGAGTTCGGTCCACATGCTTTGCCCATTTCTGGTTGGTCCCCAAAGGAGACATTGGGTGCCTCTTGGCATTGGCAGGTCGGTATAAACCCCCAACAGGTTTCTGCCATAAGCCATATGAGGTCACCATGGAACTGCAGAGCAGGGCTCCTCACTTGCTTCACGCAGGGCGTTTCATTCATTCACACAAGCACACTGTAGAGTTAGTAAAGTACAGCAGAAAACGTGTTCGCTAGGAGAACAAAGAACTAGAGCTCCAAGCATCCTTACCTTGTCCTGAAGAATCCCGGATGAGCCCCCAAGATGAAAGGTTGTTGCTGAACCATGAAAAGATGCTGGGATTCTTGGCCTCTGGAGGAGAAGAATTCAATCCGGGGCCAGAGACAAGGCTTGATCACTCAGAACTTTTGTGTAATAAAGTTTTATTAAAGTATAAAGGAGATAGAGAAAGCTTCTGACATAGACATCAGAAGGGGGCAGAAAGAGTGTTGCTAGTGTTAGCCATGGAGTTATATACTCTAATTAGTTAATACAGTGAATCAAAAGAATGTCTGGAGGTTGTAAAGACCTTGCTAGACCTACTCCCATAATATACACCTTAAGATAACAGGATTAGCCCAAAGGTTTTTTTCCAGAGAATGTCCTCAAGCAGGATACATTATTGCTATATAATCCTAAGGAATGTAGAGGGACAAAAAAAGTTTGTCCTTTCTTCCTCCTTGAGAATTCCAGACCCCTCTCTCTTTGGGGACCCCTAGACTTCTTATCAACCTGCCTAGGAAATGACTCTTTCAGTATTGGGATGGTTTCCCACTCTACAGAATGGTAGAATGGGAATACTGATGAAAACCTCAAGGGAATAGAAATGGCAGCAGCACTTTTGCAAAGAAGGAAAAGCAGATGGAATCCTAGGGACCTTAGGCTAGGGATTGGACCTGAGCCTGAGAAATGACACTAAAGTTGCATATTAGAAAAGACTGTATGTGGGATATATCACATCTCTCATATCCTATTTTTATCATAATCAAACCTTATCATTTTGAAGATGAGAAACCAAGGAACAGTGATGTACATGAATCATTTTTTAAGCACACATGATTAATCAAATTGAGCTTATATCTTTTTGATTCTCAGCCCAGGCCTGATCCTTTTGGACTACAATGCCCCTAGTGAAAATGTACCAAAGGAAGATTGGTCCTACTCAAGTGTGAAGACTCAAGCAAAGGGTTAACTGGACTTAAGAGTTGATACCAAGCTACTTTTTCAAGTTTGATAGATGCAAACAAACTGTTGGAAGAATTAGAAGATATTTCTGTGTTGAGAACTTGATTTTTATATGCTTTCAGTACTGAATCATCCTAGCATGGTGCAATAGAAAGGTGTTGGATTTAAGTACTTATTCCTTCCTTTATCATTAATGTGTTACTTAACTTCTCTGAGCCACAGTTTCTTTATCTGTAAAGTGGAGATAGTAACAGTGCCTAATTTATAGGGCTATTGTGAGGATTAAGAGATAATGCATGTAAAGCCAAAAATAGTAGCTCTAAAGAGTTCTCTGAGTCTAGTTAAAGCACTTTGGGCCATGTGTAGAATGGTATATCTCCCTGTAGAGAAAGTATTTTCCCAAATATGAGTTTTAACACACACTGAAATGTGGTTTTGCTCATCCAGGAAAACCCAGGACCACAAGGACTTCATCTTTATGACTCCCTTTTCCTCCTCATTATTATCTTAGACCCCAGAAGACAGGACTGGATTTCATAGGCAGCTCTGTAATTCAGCATAAGAAAAACAAGGCTAGAAATTCCACCAGAGATGAGGGCTTTGCTTGCCCTTGGGTGGGGTTTCTTAGCCTCCACACTATTGATGTTTTCACCTGGATACTTGTTTGTTGTTGGGGGGAGGTGTGGGCTGTGCTGTATACTGGGGGCTTCCCTGCTGGCTCAGACAGTAAAGAACCTGCCTGCAATGCAGAAGACCTGGGTTTGATCTCTGGGTTGGGAAGATCCCTTGGAGAAGGGAATGGCAACCCACTCCAGTGTATACTACAGGTTGTTTAGAAGCATCCCTGGCCTCTACCTATTAGATGCCAGTGGCACCTCATTCCTTCCCCTAGTTGTGCAATATCCCCTAGATATTGCCAAATGTCCTGTGGGACAAGGGGCAACTTTGAGAACCTAGGAGAAATGAATCTGCTAGCTGTTTAGCACACAAACATCCTATAGGATAAGCTAATGAAATCTTTAGGAATGATTGGTAATTTAAAGGGCAAGGAAGAATACAGGCAGAGGAACGCTCTGAATTTTGAAAGAGAACCTGTGTTACATTTCAGGTCTTACTGATATAGAGATTAATAAGACATAGGTTCTGCTCTCAAGGGGCTCACGTTTTAATGGGAAGGTCCACCACTTGGACAATGAGAATGCTATGGAGTGAGTGCTGTTTCCAAGATATATAGAAGGTGCTGTGGGGCAGTGGGAGCCCAGAGGACAGGTACCCATATTAGTGGGGTACAGGAAAGGCTTTCCAGAAAAGATCATATGTGAGCTGAAGAGTGAGAAAGGATTAGCCTGGCAAAGATAAAGGGGAGATGGAAGGGATGTAAGAGAATTTGGGGTTTGGTTGGAAGTGCAGATCATTTAGGTTGATTGGGAGAGGAGCACTCAAGAACAAGGAGTGGTGGAAGAGATGGCATGTAAGAAATAGGAAGCAGGAGGCTCAGGAGGGAAGGGATATATACTTGGCTCAGTGGTAAAAGAATCCGCCTGTGAAGGCAGGAGTTGCAAGAGATCCCAGTTCAATCCCTGGGTACTGAAGATCCCCTGGAGAAGGAAATGGCAACCCATTTCAGTATTCTTGCCTGGAGAATCCCATGGAGAGAGGAGCCTGGCGGGCTACAGTCCACAGGGTTGCAAAGAGTTGGACACAATTGAGCACGCACATACCAGTACTGCCTTTTCTTGTAATGTATTTTTGTGGTTTCTTCAGAGACTCCTTCACTTCCCATTCCCCTAGTGGACCTCCTCCCTGTGCCATTCCTGATGGGAACAATGTACACTGACTGTCTTCCCCTATGGCTCTTGCTCACACAACTTTCTCCTCATGGGATCCTCATTCTTCTGCTGGAGTTGCCAGATACACTCTAAGGAAACTACCTGGCCCATAGAAAACATGGTCCCTTGGAAGTCTAGACCTCTCTCTTTGTCCTGCTATTGTGAACAACCTCAACCAGTTTTCTGCCTTCAGTTTTCTTCAGGTGAAAGTTAAGCACAAGCTTGCCTTATTCAAACACCACAGGACATATTAAGTTCTCCCACGAACCCTTCCTGCTTTAGTGGCTACATAGGCAGGCCTAAACATTTCTGTAGTGCAGCAAGCCTTCAACCTGAGATTAAGATACCAGTTTCACCTCTTGAAAGGTTTAACTGAGACGTTTTTCCTTGGCTTGAACAGAGCTTGCCTAGCTCAGGTAGTAAAGAATCTGCCAGCAATGTGGGAAATGTGGGTTCCATCCCTGGTTTGGGAAGATCCCCTGGAGAAGGGAATGGCAATCCAGTCCAGTATTCTTGCCTGGAGAATCCCATGGACAGAGGAGTCTGGTGGGCTACAGTCCATGGAGTTGCAAAGAGCCAGACATGACTGAGTGATTAACATATTTAACAGGGGAACCATAATGCCTTCTACTCCCATGAATCCTCTTAAACATTCTCTTTCTCTTCCTCCAATTAATTTCTAGAATTCTCCTGGATGTAAGGGAGGTAATTGGTGAGTAATAATAATTGAAATACCAGTTTAGCTACCTCTTAGTACTTATTTGATGTGATTATTTATAACTGAGAAGCAATATAAAATACTAGTTAAGAACATAAACTCTGGAGCTATACTGTCTGGTTTCAAATCCCAACTTAACCATTTGACCTCTCTGTGCCTCAGTTTTTTTATTTGTAAAGTGGGAGTAGTAATGGTATCTATATTGCAGGACTTTTTTGTGAGGACTAAATGTGTATGTGTGTGTCTTAGATTAATATCTTATAATAGTAATTGGAATAATAGTAAGTGCTATGTGTGTTTGCTACTGTGCTACTATTTATTGTTCTTTGACTTAGAATGTAAGCTCCATGTGTGCAAGATCTTTGTATGTTTGTTTACTGCTGCATTTCCAGCCCCTAAAACCAGTGCATTTAATAAGCACTAGTAAATGTTAGTGCCCTCAGATTTCTCCTGAGTAAATGTGATGGTTAAGCCTTGAATGTTAAAGTGTGGGCAGACAAAGTGTGGTCTGAGAAGAGTAAGAAAGAGAGAGGAGAACCAGGAAGCTATGATATTCCAGAAACAATAGGAGAGGAGGAGAGCTTCCCTTGCTCAGGTGGTAAAGAATCAGCCTACAATGTGGGACACCTGGGATTGATTCCCGTGTTGGGAAGATCCCCTGGAGGAGGGCATGGCAACCTACTCCAGTACTCTTGTTGGAGAATCCCATGGACAGAGGAGCCTGACGGGCTATAGTCCATGGGGTTGCAAGGAGTCGGACATGACTGAGTGACTAACACTTTGTCACTTTCATAGGAGAAGAGACTTAAATAAGTAAGAAGTGGGCAATAGCATCAAACATTGCTAGAGTGGCAAAGGAAAATAAAACACATATGGTCATTACATTTTGTAACAAGGTGCCCCTATCTTTTGCTTTCATAGCCTGGTAAATAATGGATTTCCTTCCTTCAGAAATGCTTTTATTAGAATGAATGACCACTCAGAATAAATCTTTGGATAGTTCTTAAAAGTTACCAACCCTCAAAGAATAAACCAGTCCTGCATTTATTTATTTTGGCCATAATCACAAAGGATCCATTCTCAATAAAATTCAGAACAGTTAACCCTGACATCAACCCTCTTCTTGGAATCAAACAGCAAAACCTGCTGTTAACATCTGTATTCAACTCCATGCCGCTTCTCCTAAGAATGTCCTTCTCCCTTTTCCCTTCCCTCAACCCATCCTTTCTTTCCAAGAGTATAAGTAGTATATATAAAGAGCCCTTACAACTAATAATAAAAGACAAATAATCTAATTTAGAAATGGACAAAGGATTTAAATAAGCAATTCTTCAAAGAAGATATACTAATGGCTATTAAATACATGAAAAGGTGCTCAACATCTTTAGATATTAGGTAAATGCAAATCAAATCTACAATAATATATCCACCTCACATCCACTGAAATGTCTAATAAAAAAACCAATAATAACCACTGCTACCAAGGATGTGGATAAATTAGGACTGTCATACATTGCTGGTGGGAATGTAAAATGCTGTAGCCACCTAAGTGGCATTCCTAAGAAAGCAGTTTGGCTATTTTTGAACTGTGGTTCTGGAGAAGACTCTTGAGAATCCCTTGGACAGCAAGGAGATCCAACCAGTCCATCCTAAAGGAAATCAGTCCTGAATATTCATTGGAAGGACCAATGCTGAAGCTGAAACTCCAATACTTTGGTCACCTGATGTGAAGAACTGACTCCTTGGAAAAGACCCTGACACTGGGAAAGATTGAAAGCAGGAGGAGAAGGGGATGACAGAGGATGAGATGGTTGGATGGCATTGCTGACTCAATGGACATGAGTTTGAATAAACTCTGGGAGCTGGTGATGGACAGGGAGGCCTGGCATGCTGCAGTTCATGGGTCGCAAAGAGTCGGACATGACTGAGTGACTGAACTGAACTGAACTGTGAGTGTCTGGGTTTGCTTGCATTGGACCCCTCACAATATTTGGCATAAGAATTAGAGCACAGTATCCTTGGGGCAAATAAGGAGGCTCAAACAGAAATAGACAGCAGTTTGTAAGGCATAGAATCTGTGTAAATAGGCCGCTGACTAACTGTTTTGGTTCATCATTTATATTTGTCCCTGTGTATTTGTAGCTGGTTCATGAGACTGTCTTAGAGTAAAGGAGTCAGATCTTCACATTCTCCTTAATGAAGTGGACCTTGGAGAGTAAGAAAGTGCACATATAGAAAGAAGTAAGAACACAAAATACTATTACTGAGGAATAAGAGGATTGGACTAAATATTTTCTGAATTCTCTACTGGGTGAAGGTATTTCCAGCTCTGCCAAAGACCACCTGCAAAGAAGAAGCAGAGAAGTGCTTGGTCTGAGTTCCCCATAGGCCAGGATAGGGAGGTGAACACATTCAAAGCCCAGGGCTGAGCAACAGGCCCTGTGAGCTGAGTTGGCAAAGCTAGACGGAACAAAAGGATTTCCTTTTTGAAGTGACTTCTTCACACTTCAGACTGTAGGCAGGGTACTGAAGGACTAAAGTATAGAAGAAAAATATTGGTAGAGCCTGGAAGCTGAATTTTGCTGTTTTTTCTGTTATAATTAAAATATTTTTTTTCTTTCCCTTTTAAGGTTTTTCCAAAACATTTTATATCATCAATGCCATATTTGCTCATTATAAGAAAGTTGACAATTAAAATTTTAAAAATACAGTTCAGTTCAGTCACTCAGTCATGTCCGACTCTTTATGACCCCATGGACTGCAGCATGCCAGGCTTCCCTGTCCATCACCAACTCCCGGAGTTTACTCAAACTCATGTCCATTGAGTCAGTGATGCCATCCAACCATCTCATCCTCTGTTGTCCCCTTCTCCTCCTGCCCTCAATCTTTCCCAGCATCAGGGTCTTTTCCAAGGAGTCAGTTCTTCACATCAGGTGGCCAAAGTATTGGAGTTTCAGCTTCAGCATCAGTCCTTCCAATGAATATTCAGACTGATTTCCTTTAGGATGGACTAGTTGGATCTCCTTGCAGTCCAAGGGACTTTCAAGCAGCTTCTCCAACACCACAGTTCAAAAGCATAAATTTTTCAGGGCTCAGTTTTTTTATGGTCCAGCTCTCACATCCATACATGACTACTGGAAAAACCATAGCTTTGACTTGATGGACTTTGTTGGCAAAGTAATGTCTCTGCTTTTTAATATGCTGTCGAGGTTGGTCATAACTTTTCTTCCAAGGAGTAAGTGTCTTTTAATTTCATGGCTGCAGTCACCATCTGCAATGATTTTGAAGCCCCCAAAAATAAAGTCTGTCACTGTTTCCACTGTTTCCCCATCTATTTTGCCATGAAGTGATGGGACCAGATGCCATGATCTTGGTTTTCTGAATGTTGAGTTTTAAGCCAACTTTTTCACTTTCCTCTTTCACTTTCATCAAGAGACTCTTTAGTTCTTCTTCACTTTCTCCCATGATGTGCTCTGCATATAAGTTAAATAAGCAGGGTGACAATATAGAGCCTTGATGTACTCCTTTCCCAATTTGGAACCAGTCTGTTGTTCCATGTCCAGTTCTAACTTCTTGACCTGAATACAGATTGCTCACAAGGCAGGTCAGGTGGTCTGGTATTCCCATCTCTTTTAAGAATTTTCCACAATTTGTTGTGATCCACATAGTCAAAGGCTTTGGCATAGTCAATAAAGCAGAAGTAGATGTTTTTCTGGAACTCTTGCTTTTTTGATGATCCAATGGATGTTGGCAATTTGATCTCTGGTTCCTCTGCCTTTTCTAAATCCAGCTTGAACATCTGGAAGTTCATGGTTCATGTACTGTTGAAGCCTAGCTTGGAGAATTTTGAGCATTACTTTGCTAGTGTGTGAGATGAGTACAATTGTGCAGTAGTTTGAACATTCTTTGGCATTGCCTTTCTTTGGGATTGGAATGAAAACTGACCTTTTCCAGTCCTGTGGCCACTGCCAAGTTTTCCAAATTTGCTGGCATATTGAATGCAGCCCTTTCACAGCATCATCTTTTAGAATTTGAAATAGCTCTACTGGAATTCCATCACTTCCACTAGCTTTGTTCCTAGTGATGCTTCCTAAGGCCCGCTTGACTTCACATTCCAGGATGTCTGGCTCTAGGTGAGTGATCATGCCATCGTGATTATCTGGATCATAAATATATTTTTTGTATATAGTTCTTCTATGTATTCTTGCCACCTCTTCTTAATATCTTCTGCTTCTGTTAGGTCCATACCATTTCTGTCCTTTATTGTGCCCATCTTTGCATGAAATGTTCCCTTGGTATCTCTGATTTTCTTGAAGAGATCTCTAGTCTTTCCCATTCTATTGTTTTCCTCTATTTTTTTTGCATTGATCACTGAGGAAGGCTTTCTTATCTCTCCTTGCTATTCTTTGGAACTCTGCATTCAGATGGGTATATCTTTCCTTTTCTCCTTTGCCTTTCACTTCTCTTCTTTTCATAGCTGTTTGTAAGGCCTCCTCAGACAACCATTTTGCCTTTTTGCATTTCTTTTTTTGGGGGGATGGTCTTGATCCCTGTCTCCTGTACAATGTCACGAACCTGTCCATATTTCTTCAGGCACTCTATCAGATTTAATCCCTTGAATCTATTTGTCACTTCCACTGTATAATCATAGAGGGATTTGATTTAGGTCTCACCTGATTGGTCTAGTGGTTTTCCCTACTTTCTTCAATTTAAGTCTGAATTTGGCAATAAGAAGTTCATGATCTGAGCCACAGTCAGCTCCCAGTCTTGTTTTTGCTGACTGTATAGAGCTTCTCCATCTTTGGCTGCAAAGAATATAATCAATCTCTGATTTTGGTATTGACCATCTGGTGATGTCCATGTGTAGAGTCTTCTCTTGTGTTGTTGGAAGAGGGTGTTTGCTATGACCAGTGTGTTCTCTTGGCAAAACTCTGTTAGCCTTTGCCCTGCTTCATTCTGTACTCCAAGGCCAAATTTGCCTGTTACTCCAGGTATTTCTTGACTTCCTACTTTTGCATTCCAGTCCCCTATAATGAAAAGGACATCTTTTGGGGGTGTTAGTTCTAGAAGGTCTTGTAGGTCTTCATAGAACCGTTCAACTTCAGCATTAGTGGTTGGGACATAGACTTGGATTACTATGATATTGAATGGTTTGCCTTGGAAATGAACAGAGATTATTCTGTCATTTTTGATATTACATCCAAGTACTGCATTTCAGACTCATTTGTTGACTATGATGGCTACTCCATTTCTTCTAAGGGATTCTTGCCCACAGTAGTAGATATAATGGCCATCTGAGTTAAATTCCACTGTTCTGGTCCATTTTAGTTTGCTGATTCCTAAAATGTTGATGTTCACTCTTGCCATCTCCTGTTTGACCACTTCCAATTTGCCTTGATTCATGGACCTAACATTCCAGGTTCCTATGCAATATTGCTCTTTATAGCATCAGACTTTACTTCCATCACCAGTCACATCCACAACTGGGTGTTGTTTTTGCTTTGGCTCTGTCTCTTCATTCTTTCTGGAGTTATTTCTCCACTGATCTCTAGTAGCATATTGGGCACCTACCGACCTGGGGAGTTCATCTTTCAGTGTCCTATCTTTTTGCCTTTTCATACTGTTCATGGGGTTCTCAAGGCAAGAATACTGAAGTGGTTTGCCATTCCCTTCTCCAGTGGACCATGTTTTGTCAGAACTCTCCACCATGACCCGTCCATCTTGGGTGGCCCTACATGGCATGGCTCATAGTTTCATTGAGTTAGACAAGGCTGTGGATTAAAGATTTTTAATCTTATTGGATTAAAGATTTACTGAGCACAGCTTCGCCCATCAGAACAAGACCCAGTTTCCCCCTCAGTCAGTTTCTCCTATCAGGAAGCTTCCATAAGCCTCTTATTCTTCTCCATCAGAGGGCAGACAGACTGAAAACCACAGTCACAGAAAAAATACAGTGTAAAAGAATATTTAAAAAAGAATGTGTATATATATATATATGTATAATTGAATCATTTTGCTACATAACAGGAATTAACAACAATGTATATCAACTATACTTCAATAGAAATAAGAAAAAAAAGTTGAAAATACAAAAAAAGGAGGAAAGCCATAACTTCATTTTGTTCTACCACCTAGAGACAGCCACTATTACTATTTTCCACATTTCTTTTTAGCCTTTTCTACTCATTTCCACTAATTCTTATGATCATATCTTATATTAAAGTTGTATTATACTTTCAGGGCTTCCCTGGTGGCTCAGACGGTAATCTGCCTGCAGTGCAGGAGACCTGGGTTTGATCCCTGGGTTGGGAAGATCCCCTGGAGGAGGGCATGGCAACCCACTCCAGTATTCTTGCCTGGAGAATCCCACAGAGGAGCCTGGCAGGCTACAGTCCATGGGGTTGCAAAGAGTCAGACACCACTGAGCAAGTAAGCACAGCACATACTTTCAATTAATCCTAGAGTATAAACATTTTCCTGTCATTAGGAATTATGTATAAATATAATTTTTATTGTTTATATAATATTCTGTGACTATACTATAAGTTACTTAACCTTTGAACCATAAGAATTTTTTTGAACATAATTGTTTTAAACAATTTTCACACATCAGAAAACAAATTCTATTCGAATTCTCACAGACTATAAACCAGGAGACACTGGAATATATCCAGGGACATAAAACAAGATGCAAAGATTTCATGGTCTAAAGGTATTGAAATCATAGAGAGTCTGTTCTCTTATCACTGTGAACCATAAGGATTTTTTTCTAGTATTTTATTATTCTAAGTAGTACTGGCATTAACATCATTCTGCAAAAAATTTGTGTACGTTTCTGTTTCCTTAGGAAACATTTATTCATTCATTATATGCAAATATTAGTGCTTGGTGCAAAGTTTCTGCCTTGGGTGACATGTTGTCATCTCCTGAGATAAGGAGGAGGAGCAAATTTAAGAGAAAATGTGGTGGGTTCAGCTTCGGATGTGTTGAGTTTGAGACATCCAAGTGGAAATGTCAAGAAAGGAGAGCTCAGTGAAGAGGTCTGGATAGAGGTATAAAATTACAGATGTGGTCATATAGATGGTAATTCATGCCAAATGAGTGAAAGATCATACAGGGAAAGAGTATAGGTAGCCTTGTCCTGAGAATGTCCAGCTTTCAGAGGCTAGATAGCAGAAGTGGAATCTGCAAAATAGACCGAGGAGAGGGCAAAGGGTTTGGAGGCAAAACAAGAGTGTGGCATCATGCCACACGAAGACTTTCAAGGAGGAAATGGTTAACAGTGTTAAATGTAGGGGGGGCAGGTCAAGCAAGATAAGCAGGGAAAATACTGCATTTATTTATTTAATATAGCCTTTCTGACATAGAGTTCATTGGTTGAGTATCTTGTTGAGCAGTTTCAGTGGAGTGTTGGGGGGAAGGAAGCCAAATTGCTGAGTAAGAAGGGAATAGAAATTGCCCATAAAGAGGAGCTAGAGAGTACCTAGTGTGTAGGGAGGATTTTTTTTTTTCAAGATGACAGAGACTTGAGCATGTTTAATTGCTGATGACAGATGGAAGGGACTTGAGCCTGGTTAATAGCTGATGAGAAGAATTAGGGGGAGTAGGGAGACTGGGGAGAGAAATCTATAATTATTGGGTAAATATAAACATTTTAATGTCTATTGATATATACTGCTCACATGCTTTCTAAAAGGGTTTTAAGCCAAAACACACTCCTCCTAGCAATTGTGAGAGAGCTTGTTTGGTGGCCACTTTGTCTTCATTAAGTGTTATAAAAACAAAGAAACAAACAAAAACCGTTGTTGAAGAGTTTCATTATGGTTCTAATTTACTCCATTTGGATTACTAGTGAGCTGAATATTTTAACCAGTTGTGTCTGTGTGTGAATTTAGTCTATGTCCTTTCTCCAAAACGTTTCTGTTTTGGACAGACACTTTTATTTGCCATAGAAAACTGAAAGTCAAAGGATCAGAATAGCATCGTATTTTTTCTTCCCAAATTATATGGTCAAGAGTCTTCGTCTTCTTAGAAGTACACAACAACTTGACAACTTGTCGCTCAGCTGAACGGAAGAGAGACATGATGTATCATTTGAGAGAGGGACCACCTATGAAACCCAGGTCTAGTCAGACTCCTATGTCAGTCGTCAAGCTTCCTTTGCTAACCTGGGACCGCATCCCTCCAGTGTCTTAAGGATTTGGTCCTCAGAGCTCCCCTTCGGGTGGCCGGTGGCGCGGCCCCCTACCAAGGAGCCCGGAGTGCTGTGCGGCCCCTTTAAGAGTCCAGCTCCTCCCCGCTCCAGGGAAAGTTGAAGCTTTTTCCGCCTCCTGGGAGGGTGAGAAGGGCCGGCTGCTGGAGCGGGGCTGCCGTCTTCCCGGAGCGCGAGACCCTTCCTTGAATCCAGCACTGGGACGTCTCGCCCTCTCGTGGCACTTGTTGCAGGTGACAGGTAGGTCCATGGCCCACGACCGTCCCTCCGCACTCGGTCCGGGACGCCTCCTGGGCCCCCAGCCCCTTTTCATTGCCTAAGCACCCCCATCCCCATCTAGGGGATCTGCGCTCTTCCCTTCCCCCTCCCAGTCTCCCAGTCTCGCCTTGTCCGGAGCTGACCCTCTGTCCCTTGTCCCAGTCCGCCTGGGCGGACCGCACCCCCGCGCTTTGACTCTCGTCAGCTGGGCGGTCCCTCCCCACCACTTTGCTTTCCCTTAGTCTCCCGGCCCTTTCCCCGGCCCATCCGTCGCCGCCGAGGGCTGTACCCCTCGGGGCTCTGCTTCCTCCTGTGTGAACGGCTTTTCCCGCCCTCGGGAGCCGGGGCCCCTCCCGGGAGCTGGCCCTAGGGGCGGGAGTGGGGCCGAGCTTCTAGCGGGAACTGCGCCCTCCTAGGCGTAGAGTCACCTTTTCAGCGGTATCTGGGCCCCGCATTGCTTCCGGCCCTCGGCCCTCACGGCGTCCACTTCCCTGGCCTCCGCGGATTCACCGCAGGTAAAGGCTGGAGGCCGGTTGGCCCCTAGTCCTGCTTCAGTGAGCACCCTCTGCACTTGGGGCTGAGGACCCGGCTGTGTGCTCTAGAGCTGAACCGCTTTATCTTGCCACCCTTAGGCTTCCTGGTGGCTCAGCAGTAAAGAATCCGCCTGCCAATGCAGGATCCCTGGGTCGGGAAGATCCCCTGGAGAAGGGAATGGCAACCCACTCCAGTATTCTTGTCTGAGAAATCCCATGGACAGAGGAGCCTGATGGGCTACAATCCATGGGGTCGCAAAAGAGTCAGACACGACTTAGCCACTAAAGGACAACTTACAGCGGTCAGCGAGATACGCTTCTGAAAGAGGGTCCTCAGAGCCCTCAGAAGAGACATAGAACGTTTCCATCTGTGATGGTTTGTAAAGGGGTAGAAAAGATGTCCCTCCAACCCTTAACGTTGAGTTGAGTAAGATGGTTGGAATTTTGGGTGCTAAAATCATTGGGTTAGAATTTTGGCGACTGAAACAGGTGATGTTTCTAATTAACCAAACTTTTCTTCCTGAGGTATCCTGCCTGCTTCTCCAAGAATCAGAGGACCTAGCATTCCAGAATACTGCTTTGGGCAGGGTTGATCCTAGACCTTGTACATTTGTGCCGGAAATTAGTCTTCAGTACATACTGTACCTCTTGGCTTCTTTTCTGCTTTCAGCTCCCCACCCCTCATAAGTCCATTAATTTTAAGGTGTTAATGGTCTTATGTGTTTACCCGATGGTCTGTGGAGAGAACAATGGTTAATGCAAAGAGTTGAGGCCCTAATGAAGTTTTTGGCTGTAGTTATAGTTGTTGGGTGGTTTTTTTTTTTTTTTTGCATATGTTGGGAATTCTAATATTAAAAGACCAGCAACTTGGCTTGTGAGACTTTTCCTGGCAGGGGATGGACATTTCTGATAGCACAATTTCAGGTGCCTCTCACTAGGTCAGAGCAGTGAAATGGAGTTTGGAGGCCTGTTCAGGGATAATTGGTCTGTGAGTGTATGTGACATTTCTGATTGATGCTTTCTGTGCTTTTCCCCTTAAAGCTGCTACTAATCAGGGTTGTTAGAATCTATTGAGCCAGGCACTGTGAGAAGTTCTTTATATAATTACCTCGCATAATCCTAATGATAACTGTATGTGTGAGGTACCACAATTATAAGCCTGAAGGCTCAGGCTTCTCTGGTGGCTCAGCAGTAAAGAATCTGCCTGCCAATGCAGGAGACACGGGTTCGATCCCTGGGTCAGGGAAGATCCCCTGGAGAAGGAAATGGCAACCCACTCTAGTATTCTTGCCTGGGAAATCCCATGGACAGAGGAGCCTGGCAGCCTAATAGTCCATGGGTGGCAAAAGAGTCAGATATGACTTAGTGACTAAACAACAACATAATGAAAGGGGGACTCTGAGAGTTTAAGTACCTTGACTCAAATCACCCAACTGATGAGGGCCAGAGCTGGGCCATCTGACTGCAGCTGAGCTGTATTCTTCTCCCCTATCACACCAACTCTGCTGTCTTAGATTTTAGGAACACTAAATAGCTCACAGATGAGGACTAAGTGATGAAAAATTTCCCTTCCAAGCTAAAGCCTAAGTTTTGGTCCTTGATTCCACCTCAGAGGGACTGCAGAGACTTTGGAGCATTTACATCACTGGTGGCTCACCCATTTCACTTCCATTGTGGGAATGCTTGCCACATTGCCACTATAAGCACATCCCCCCACCCCGCCCCGTGTACCCAGGTGAGTGAACCTCCAGGGCTCAGAAGGAATTGTCCTGAAGTTAGAGAAGGTGACCCTTGATTCTAGGGATGTGTGCCTGGCTCAATTTTTTCCTTTTCCGCTAGGTAGGGGAGAAATGAGGGTGTGGAAAGTGGTAAGGATTTCCCAATAGCCATGCCAGAACATGTGAGCCTGAGTGTGGACTTGTTTTATCATGGAATGGATGGACTACCTTCGGGAAGAACAGTCCGTGAGAAAATTTCCCTCCTGATCCCATCTCTGGGTCTTTGCTTAAATTACTCTTTTTTTTTTTTCTCTCTCTCTCTCTCTCTCTTTTTTTCCCTGAAGCGATAACTTTGTCACCCATACCCACTTCACTGCCATTAATTCCTATTATCAAGATTTAGCTCTAAAGTCACCTCCTTTGGGACAACCTTACTGAACACACAATTCCTTCCCCTAAGCAGAATTGCCAGTTATTCTGTGTCCTAAAACTCTTTGTTAACACCTCAGGAAAATCCCTTAAAACCTCTCTCAGTTGATTTTCCTGGAAAAGTAAATAACAACCCATGACAGTTTTCTTGCCTGGAAAATCCCATGGACAGAGGAGCCTGGCCAGCTACAGTCCATAGGGTCAAAACATGACTAAGTGACTGAGTACATGCTGACTACAGTTGGTTTTCCATCTCGAAGTTTGTAATCTAAGACAAGGTCTAGATCTTGGAGCTCCCTTTGTTTTGAGCACAAGAGGTTAACAAATATTTGTACAAGGACCTGGGGATACCATCCCTTCAAGGGCCTGAGGTCAGGTGATGATGGGATTGAAGTACAGAAGACACCTTTTTTTTTTTCATTTATTTTTATTAGTTGGAGGCTAATTACTTTACAATATTGTAGTGGTTTTTGTCATACATTGACATGAATCAGCCATGGATTTACATGTATTCCCCATCCCGGTCCCCCCTCCCACCTCCCTCTCCATCCGATTCCTCTGGGTCTTCCCAGTGCACCAGGCCCGAGCACTTGTCTCATGCATCCAGCCTGGGCTGGTGATCTGTTTCACCCTAGATAATATACATGTTTCAATGCTGTTCTCTCGAAACATCCCACCCTCGCCTTCTCCCACAGAGTCCAAAATTCTGTTCTGTACATCTGTGTCTCTTTTTCTGTTTTGCATATAGGGTTATCATTACCATCTTTCTAAATTCCATATATATGTGTTAGTATACTGTATTGGTCTTTATCTTTCTGGCTTACTTCACTCTGTATAATAGGCTCCAGCTTCATCCATCTCATTAGAACTGATTCAAATGAATTCTTTTTAATGGCTGAGTAATATTCCATGGTGTATATGTACCACAGCTTCCTTATCCATTCATCTACTGATGGGCATCTAGGTTGCTTCCATGTCCTGGCTATTATAAATAGTGCTGCAATGAACATTGGGGTGCACGTGTCTCTTTCAGATCTGGTTTCCTCGGTGTGTATGCTCAGAAGTGGGATTGCTGGGTCATATGGCAGTTCTATTTCCAGTTTTTTAAGAAATCTCCACACTGTTCTCCATAGTGGCTGTACTAGTTTGCATTCCCACCAACAGTGTAAGAGGGTTCCCTTTTCTCCACACCCTCTCCAGCATTTATTGCTTGTAGACTTTTGGATAGCAGCCATCCTGACTGGCATGTAATGGTACCTCATTGTGGTTTTGATTTGCATTTCTCTGATAATGAGTGATGTTGAGCATCTTTTCATGTGTTTTTTAGCCATCTGCATGTCTTCTTTGGAGAAATGTCTGTTTAGTTCTTTGGCCCATTTTTTGATTGGGTCATTTATTTTTCTGGAGTTGAGCTGGAGGAGTTGCTTGTATATTTTTGAGATTGATCCTTTGTCTGTTGCTTCATTTGCTATTATTTTTCTCCCATTCTGAAGGCTGTCTTTTCACCTTGCTTATAGTTTCCTTTGTTGTGCAAAAGCTTTTAAGTTTAATTAGGTCCCATTTGTTTATTTTTGCTTTTATTTCCAATATTCTGGGAGGTGGGTCATAGAGGATCCTGCTGTGATTTATGTCGGAGAGTGTTTTTCCTATGTTCTCCTCTAGGAGTTTTATAGTTTCTGGTCTTACATATTAGATCTTTAATCCATTTTGAGCTTATTTTTGTGTATGCTGTTAGAAAGTGTTCTAGTTTCATTCTTTTACAAGTGGTTGACCAGTTTTCCCAGCACCACTTGTTAAAGAGGTTGTGAAGACACCTTTTTGAGGCACTTAAATCTACAGCTAGGACTTTGCACTTAAATGTCACCTTAGTGAGGTCTTCCCTAACCACCCTAATTAAACTTATTTAAATAAATTTTAAAGGTTTAAGTCCTTTTTTGAACATTTTGTTGATATATGCCCTTCCACTACCTTATTACTCTAATGTAATATTTTGTGTATTTTATTCATTTTTCTTTCTTGTTTTTCTTTTTCTTTTCTTGTTTTCATTCTTATTCATTTTTCTTTTCTTCTCCTTCCATAGTGTACGTTCTATGTGGGCAGAGATTGCTGTCTGTTTCATTCACCAGTGGACCCCAGCATCCATAACAGAGCCTGACACATTGTAGGTGCTTGCTAATATTTGTCAAATGAATTAATGAATGACATCACCATTGTAGGAATTGGCACTCTTTTATGTTCTCCTGGACCAGAAACTTAAGTGTCTCCAGTCTGTCCCAGGCCCAGTTCTCACACAATTCTGCTTTGAGATTGCATGCCTGATAACAACTTTGACCTGCTTGGAAGTACTTCCTCTCTCTTTTTTTAAGGCATGAGTCTCTGGATGGAAACTTCTAAAATTTAAAGTGGAAATGTAAAGATGCTATGCTTCTTGTGGTCCGCACTAGGAAGAGGGGTGTGACTTGTCAGATGTCTTAAGGCATTTATCCAGTGAGCTCAGTAAGAAGCTGGAGAAAGTTGCTGTGTGATAGGGAAGTGAACAGCTCAAAAGAATAAAAGATGCCTGACAAATTAAGCTTCTGGCCTCAAGTCACTCTTAGCCTTTTAGGCATGATGTGTTTAGTGGATTATTAACTTTATGAAAAAGCCATTGCTGATTACTGCTTGTGTGGTACTTGACAAGTTTTATACTAGGAGCATTATACCATGTGAGGAAACCACTATGTAACAGGAAAGAAAAAAAAGTACTGTTCTATTTAAATGTTTTGAAACATTCAGAAAAAAAATAAGGCTAGAATCTTTCCAAAGACAGCCTGGAAGGAGTTGGACTCTTGATACACTGGTAAATATGTGATTCTCCACCATTTAATGAATGATAACTTCCCTGAAACTGAAGTTTGTGCAAAAAACTTATGCCCAACCTCTTCTACTCAATTTATCTCTTCAACTTCTCAGTGTAGTGGAGTGACCCAGGGCTCAGTCCATGGACTTTTCTCTATCCAGAATCTTTCTAGAAGCATCCATCCAGCCCATTGGTTTTAAATACCATCTGTCGCTCCAAAATTTATGTCTCTGTCCCAAGCCTGCCTTCTAAGCTGCAGCCTTATAGATCTAATGAGCTATTAAGCATTCCTACTTGGATATCAAATAGGCATCTCAAATATTACATGGCCAAAATAACACTCTTTAAAAATTTTTTTATTGACATATAGCTGATTTACAGTGTTGTTAATTTTTGCTGTACAACAAAGTAATTCAGGTATATAGTTATGTATACATGCATATATATATATATATATATACAGATATATATATATATATATATATATATACACACACACACACACACACATTATTTTTGGCCCTACCACACAGCTTACAGGATCTTAGTTCCCAGACCACAGATTGAACCTATGCCCTTGGTATTGAAAGTGTGCAGTCCTAACCACTGGACCACCAGGGGATTCCCTATGCATTTTCTTAAAAACATTCTTTCCACTATGGTTTATCATAGGATAATTGAATATAGTTCTCTGCTATATAGAAGGACCTTGTTGTTTATCTATCCTCTATATAGTAGATTACATCACTACTTCCAAACTCCCAATCCATCCCTTCCCCAACCTCCTCCCTCTTGGCAGCCAACAGTCTGTTCTCTATGTCTCGAGTCTATTTCCAAAACAGGACTTGAGTCCTCTCAAATCCCTAGGTCCTTCCCTCAATCCTCCCCTGTCTCAGTAAAATGACACTGTCATTCATTCAAACCAAGAACCTACAGTCACCCTTGATTCCTCTCATTCTCTCACGCCCTCCCTATACCCAATTCATCAGCAAATCCTGTCCACCATGTTATTATATTCTGCCACATCTCCATCTCCTCTGCCTATCTCCCTAGTCCAAGCCACCACATACTGCAGTAAGCATCTCTACACAGTGCTTAATGAGGTATGTAGAGCTAGGTCAACACACAGGTATTTCTGCTGGACAGCTTTCTAGTAGGATAATTGTTGGGTCAAAGGGCATACACATTTAAAAAATGTGAATAGGCATCAGAAAAGTGGCATCCAAGAGGATTTACACTCTCACCACTGAGAGTGCTTTTCCTCATTCTCTTGCTGAGGATGGACAGTCTTTTTAATTTTTGCCAATCTGACAATGAAAAATAGTATCTAACTGATTTAACTTTCATTTATCTGGTCACTAGTAAGGCTGAGTATCTTCATGTGTGTTAGCTACTTGTATTTTTCCTGAGACTTGCTCCTCAATATCCTTCCCACATTTCTCTTTTGGATTATATATTTCATTTATTTATAAGAACACTATTTTTTAGGGATATTTACCCATCGTCTGTTATACAGTGCAAGTTTTTTTTTCTCTTTAGTCTGCCATAGTCATAACTTTGTTCATGATGTGTACCCCTCTTGTAATCAGATAGAGCATACTATAAAACATTTAAAAACATGTTCATTAGATTTGGTAATTAGGATGTCAGTGACAATATCAATGCAGCAGGAGAGAGGCAGATTGTAGAGGGTTGGGGGTAGCACTTAGAGGGACTGATAGGGAATACGGTATACGTTTGCGGAGGCTTGACTCTGATGGGAAGGAGTGTTTCCCATAGACAGTGGAGCATAGGGGAGAAGAGAATGTTAATTTTGTTTCTTTTTAAATATAGGAGAGAGATGAACCCGTTTCAGAGCTTGATTGATGCCAGGTTGATTGATTTGGAGGATGCAGGAGGGTGGGGGCTTCAGCATGAAAGGTGAAAAGATGGGTCTTTGAGAAAGAGAGGTAGTTCTTCCATTGAGACAGGAGGGAATGAGAGCAGGATTGTTGGAGCTGTGGAGAAGGAATGAGCTGTGGAAGGACAGGATTTTGGAGAAGATCCCAACTGATGAGAGTGGTGATGGGTTGGAACAGCATTTGAGAAGGATGAAAAGAGGAGCCCCTTAGTGGCAAATCATCCAGATTGCCACATCATAGTGAGCCCAGAGAGGCTTGGATAACTTGAATTTGTCTCCTTCCAAGTCACAGAATTCTGTATCTATTCTCTCCAGAAGTACTCATCAGCCCAGGTGTAGGAACAAAGTGGATACTATCTAGTTTGGGGGATATTTCTGGGTGGCTGTGGCAGAAATATAAGAGGGTAGGAAATTGGTCAGTGCTGCCAGAATAGTTGAAGTGATGGACCACTGTGGCTTTCATATCTGTGTCTATCTAAACCTAACTTGATGTTTAACAATTCAGTAAGAGATGGAAAATTTCCTTGACTTCTGCACTGTTTCTTGTTTGTACCTCTGTCAACTCAGGCATAAGAATAGCATTAGTGGGACTTCCCTGGTGGTCCAGTGGCTAAGAATCCTCATTGCCCAATGCAGGTGGCCCAGGTTCAGTCCCTGATCAGGGAACTGGATCCCACATGCCACAACTAAGACCCAGAACAGCCAAATAAATAAATAAATGTTTTTTCTAATAGCTTTAGTTTTCAGTGTCTTTAAACTATTGCTTATCACTTTTCAGAAAATATAGATTTATTTGGACTTCCCTGGTGGTTCAGTGTAAAGAATCTGCCTGAAGTGCAGGAGATGCAGGAGACTTGGGTTCGATCCCTGGATCAGGAAGATCCTCTGGAGGAGGGCACAGCAACCCACTCCAGTATTCTTGCCTGGAGAATTCTCATGGACAGAGGAGCCTGGTGGGCTATAGCCCATAGGGTCACAAAGAGTCAGACATGACTGAAGCAATTAAGCATGCATGCCTGCATGGGTTTATTTACTCAGAGTCAACAATGTGCCAGTTTTTAGACTAAGTGCTTGAGATGGAGTGTATAAGAAGGTAGATGATGCCCTTTTTTGGGAGTAGAACTTATTTCAATCAGGGAGTAAATGTTTTAAAAAGGAACATATTTTATAATCAATGATTTAATTGCAATTGTGATAAGTTTGTATGAAGTTTTATTTTTTATAAATCAAATTTAAATTTATTTATTTTAATTTTTATTGGAGTAGAGTTAAATTACTGTGTTAGTTTCTATTTTACAGCAAAGTGAATCAGTTATACATATATCTACTTCTTTTTAAGATTCTTTTCCCATATAGGTCATTACAGAGTATTGAGTAGAGTTCCCTATGCTATACAGTAGGTCCTTATTTGATCAAAACTGTTTTGCATTTGCTAACGAAGTGTGAGGGTACTTCTTACATCTTCCCTTTTAAAATTGAATATTGTCTTTAAAATTTTGCTTAATCGATAGGCAAACATAAAAAAAAAAACTTTATTACCAGTAAGAGTGAAACTTTTTTTTTACATCTATTGGTCATTTGGCCTTCTTCAAGAACTCATGCTCTTTACTTATTGTATACCTCCCTCTTCTTATTTTTAGTAGATCTTTCTTTCCATGTTTAAAACCATTAGCTACCTTTCTCTCTCTCCTCCCTTATCTCTGGTACACTAAAATTTACTTTACCCAGTTTCTCTGACCATTCCCTTTTGATCTGCTTTAAACTTCTTTCTTGCCTGCTTTGGAAATGTTGGTGTGCTTAGGGATCTGACTACATTTTTATTACTTGACCTAATAAAAAATAACATAAAGATTCCATTCTCCTCTCCATATCCTATTTTCCACAGGTAACAATATTAAATTCATATCCTCTTTCAGACATTTTCCATGCCCATATGAAATATTTCTCTCCTCCCTCCCATTCATCTATTCATCCATCCTGTCTGCAGTTATATGTTACAAAATACAAATGGAATTATCATACCTATGTTCTGGAATGTATTTTTTACTTAACATTTGTGGCATGCTTTCAGTGTTAGTATATGTAGAACTAACTCTCTTTCTGTCTCCCTTCTTGGCTGCACTGTGTGTCATGTGCGTTCTTAGTTCCTTGACCAGGGATTGAACACATGTCCCCTGCAGTAGAAGCATGGAATCTTAACCACTGGGCCATCAGGGAAGTCCCTTACCTCTTTCTTTTTAACAGTGACATTGCATTCCATTATATGTATGTGCCATAGTTTATTTAATCAGTTTCATGTTGATGTTTAAATTGTATATTTTTTTTGCTGTTTTAAACACTGAGCATTCTTATGATATATATTTGTGCATCTACTTGAATATCAGGAGGATAAGTTTTTCAAGATGGAATGGCTCCATTAAAAAATAGTTAGTGTTGCTAAAGATTCAGAGATGTCTAGGATAATAAAAACTGACTACTATCCATTGGATTTAGGAGGTTGTTGGTGACCTTAGAGCAATTTCAGGGGAGTGGGGGTGGAATGCTAGACTTTGATGGGTTGGGAAATATTTGGGGATATGAGGAAGTGGAGGCAGTGGATATGGACAATTCCTTAGACAAATATGTCTCTGAAGAGAAAAGAAAGGGTGGTAGTAGGGGAAGAATTGAAATCCAGAGAAGTTTTTTCTTTTTTCTTTTTAATTTAGGAAGACTTAGATGTCTTTAAAGGCTGATGGAAAGAGATAATTGATAGAGCAAAGTCCTTACCAAATAAAGTCCTTATGCCAGATGGGAGAGAATCCCAGAATGGAATGGAGAGATTACCCTTAAACAAGAGGAAGGACATTACAGTTTCGAAGGAAAAAAAGTGAATAGATATAGTTAACAATAAATTTATAGATTTGGTGGCAGGAGCTTGTCTGAAGGTGTTTATTTTTCCCTATGATGGAAGAGGAAAGGTAATCCTCTTAGAGCAAGGGGTTGAAGTGGAGCAGGGTTTGGGATGGAGTATTGAGGTGCTTGTGGAAAGTTTGAAATACTGTGATGAGCAGGAGAGCAAGCTAGGACCACAGAAGCATTGCTGGAGTGTCAGACAGTGTTGAAGTGAGCTTGGCAACCAAGAATTCATATTGATCGTAATCCACCATATTGTGATTTTTTTTTTCTCTAGCAGATCTCAGTAGTCCCAGTGCAGCATAAAGCACAACAGTTGGGCTCTTCCAAGGTTGCGTTTTTATTAGATATTTGCAATGAAAATGGGTTATTGAGGATGATGACAAGAGTGCAGTTGAAACAATAGAATCCAAACTGTCTAGGAAAAGAAGTGAAGACAGGAAGGAGCTGACATAGTGGAAGTGAAAGGTCTCCGAGTACTACCTCCCCACCATGAGGTCTGAGAATTGGTGTAGGGCTGGGAGAGGTCATTGAATGAACAGGCCAGAAGGACAGGCAACTGTAGCTAGAGTAGGGTATTTGAATTAATGATATCAAATGTAGAGAAGTCCTGGGTGATAAACTTTTGGGTGTGGCTAAATATGATCTATAGTATTTTTAATGCCAGCTCAGTCATTCAACAAGCATTTATTGTGTGCATATTATGTACCAGACAGCAGTCTTGGCACTGAAAGGCACAGAGATGAACAAAACAAAGTCCCCTCTCTCATACAGTTAATTATCTAGTGAGGGGGAATATTCATTTTTATAAAGTGAAAGGGCACCCTCATTGATATGCTGATTACTGATTGTGTAGTTCTGTTTAGAAATAATAGTAATACCAAGGTCAAATGTTTATGTATGTGGAGCTAGGAAAGTCCATCTAGACATAGTGCCTTCCTTTATTGTAAATTTCATTAACTGAATAATGAAAATTAAATTATCTTCCCTCCTTGGAACTTTTAAAGGTACTTTATTTGCTATGTCACAATTGAAGATAAAACAAATATATACACATGAAATTTGAATATTTTAGCAGTTTTAATTTTTTTATACTTTAGTAGTTTTTATAGTATTTTTTAATATTAGGATATTGCTTCTAGCTGTTGACCAGATGTTGATAATACATGTACTAATCTTGCTCTAGGGATTTGATGTAATGTGTAATTATGATTAAGTGGTTTAGGAGGCAAAGAGAGCTTGTATGTTAATGTTGTATTTTTATTTTATATTCTCCAATTTACACCTACTCTTCTGCTTACATATACTCATATATACATTTATTAATTTTATATTTGAAGGAAATTAGCATTTATTTTATGTCTTATAGGCCTTAAATAACACCTTAAAATTGTCTGCCACATATATAGTTCAATTCAAGTTCGACTACAGGTTATTTCATTGTGTTTAAAGTTTCTGTGGCCATGGCTAGATCACAGCATCCCTAAAATTAAAAAAGAAACCAGATGCATGAAATCACAGCTACGTGTGAACATGGGTTGAATTAGTCATGAACCATCATGATTTCTTATTTAAGGGGACTGTGTGGGTGATTTTTAGGTGATGTGTCCTGCAAGAAAGAATTAGATGCTAGCTAGAGTTCAGTTTAGAAATCCCCACCATCTCTGACCCAAGCATGAGAAGAGGGTCTTCCCTGAGGGGCATGCTGGTTTATCAAAGCTGGTTGACTGAGGAAAGATAATGGAGTTTCACACCGTGATGGTGATAAAGCTTATTGAAAAATGATGTGTCCACTCTCTCTAGACTTAAAAAGTGTTTTATGCGTATAAATGACCTGGGTTTTAAAGCATTCTGTTCTTTTTCATATGTGCTCAGTCATGTCTGACTCTTTGTGACCCTTTGGACTGTAGCCCGCCAGATTCCTCTGTCCATGGAATTTTCCAGGCAAGAATACTGTATGTGTAGATTTGCTCCATTGGTGGTCTTGTGGGGGTCTGGACTCTAGCTGACCACTGGGAAGCCTCAGTTGCCCTTTTGTTTTGGAGCCTTGATTTTTGCTCTTTTTTGTCTCCGCTTTTGCTTTTCTACTTTTTGATACTGCTTTTTAAATTTCTGCTATCTTGTTCTATATATCTTTATATTCCCTGGTGGCTCAGATGGTAAAGCATCTGCCTGCAATGCGGGAGACCCAGGTTCAATCCCTGGGTCGGGAAGATCCCCTGGAGAAGGAAATGGCAACCCACTCCAGTACTCTTGCCTGGAAAATTCCATGGACAGAGGAGCCTGGTAGGCTACAGTCCATGGGGTCGGGAAGAGTCAGACACGGCTGAGCGACTTCACTCACTTCACTATGTATCTTTATGAGTCACTTTAAATGCAGTCTGGGACAGTGTATAAATATCTTTTAAACTTATCATTTCTAATTACTAACATTTGCTTAATGTTTATGCTTGTCAGCTACTTCCCTGCAGAGAGGTATGGTGACTTTGTATCTGGGCAAGAATGCTGATTTGATTTCTCAAATTTCATAGTAAGCTGTCAAAACTGCAATTTGCTCATATATTTTCTAAAGCATATGGTTAATAATAATAAAATTAAACAGCTACCAAAATTGAATGCTTATTCTAAACCAGGCACTATGCTGTGCCCTTTACTCGTGAGTGTACTTGAATCCTCATAGCTTTAAGTGGCTCTTATTATTAATCACTTTTTGCAGATGGGGAAACAGATTCAGGGAGGTTGAATAACTGGCTGAAGGTTACACAGCTAAAAGGTAGTGAAGCTATGATTTGAACCGAGCTCCAGATCCAGTCCTTGTAGGCACTTTTCTATGCTATACTGCTTTTAATTAGAAATCTAGCAAATCGGGACTCCAAGTCCTAGTAGAAGTGGCTGTTCTGTGTTATAGAACATTCACAGGTCTGGCAGATTTTACCTCAGTGTTAAATCTTCAGTATGGCCCCTTTCCATCTCTTCTATCACTGCCCTCTACTTTGGGCTCTCATTGTCTTCCCCCTGGGTTTATACTAGATCCTCCTCAAATCTATATTCTGCAAAACTGTCAGAGTGATCTAACGAGTCCTTGCCTTCCTGAAAAGTCTTCAGTTGTTCCCATTGTCCAAGGCTAATTATCCATGTCTCTGAGCAAGGCATATCAAGCTCCTCCTTGGATCCCCATTTGCCTCTTCCACATCCTTCCTTACAACTTGCTATACAATATCACTGCATTTCTTGCCTGTACCACATTGCTTTGTGCCTCTATGCTTATGTTTTTGCTTTTGTAAATGCTGTGCCCTCTACCTCATTAACCATCTGGTAGATATTTACAACCATTTCATGTGCTGCTGCTGTTTTATTCTAGTTCCCTTCCTCCAAGCTGGAATAGGTGCCCCAACTTGGCATTCTCATAATACCCTGTGTGTATATTTCTTTGATTACCATGTTCTTTTATGACTGTAAGTATTTCCTTCAATAGACTGTGTGTTCTTTGTGGGCAGATACTCTGCATTGTTTTGTGAGCACAGCACTTAGCACATAGTTGGCCTTCCTAACTAGTCAGCAGTTTTGTAAACAGTGCAGAATACAGAGCTCCAGGTCAGGGAAAAAGTAGAATTTCGAAGGCCTAAAACCACACAGACATTCAGAGATAACTACCAGTACAGGAGAGGGAGATCTCACAGAATAATCTTTGGGGCCAGATACATTTACATCATTTAATCTAGGAGCCAGAAGGGACTTCAGGGGACGAGAGTGGGAGTCTGTATCCAAGAAAAATTGGAAAGATCTGAGAATCTAGACTTAGCACCTTTGCAATTTGAATCTACCTTAAATTATCTGAGCAACCTTGACTAGATATAGAAGACAAACACATTATTAAATGGTTAATAAACATTTAGATTTCTTTTCTTAGACAGACATCACCTTAAAATTGAAAGGGACGATTGATAAAATAACCAACACAGTATCCTAATGTAAAACTTTTTGTTGACTGTAAGCAATGTTGCATGTCACTCAGCTGTTACCAACCAAGAGGATGTTCTCAGCTGGTGCCTTTGTGTATAGATGGCTGGATCCAAACAAGGGGATTTAGGGAAGCCCTGCATCCCTGGGAACTTTCTTTTCTACATGGAGTCTTTTTTGGGGGGCGAGGGTGAGTTTGGCAGGCTCACCACATAACATGCTTTGGCTTCATTTCTCCATGCTCTAAAATCCTCTCTCTTTTACCTTTAGATTTTAAAATAGTTAGTTCTTTTCCTCCAAAGTGGGCTGGATTTTGCTAGGTATGCTTCACTCATGTTTTGGAAATCCACACACATAATAGGTATTAATTCTGACTGTGCTAGATTGGTCTGCTTCAGATATGGTAATTGCCTTCATCACAATTAGCTAATAGAGTCCACTGCGGATTGTACCTTATGGCAGCATGAACTTCATTCATTAAACTACCCTACTTGCATCTGGGCAACTGCATTATAGTCATCAGAATGATTTATTCTTTCCTAATTAACATATAACTATATGTAAGCAGAATCATGATAATACATGGCAATTAGTAGGAATTGTTTCTCTTCACCCTCCTTTAAGCAAATTGTTTCCCAACTTTTTGATCACTCTCCCTTACCAGCAAAATTTTTAATCACCTCTAATATACTCAAGGGCTTCCCTGGTGTCTCAGTGGTAAAGAATCTGCCTGCCAAGGAGGAGACCCGAGTTCAATCCCTGGGTGGAGAAGATCCCCTGGAAAAGGAAATGGCAACCCACTCCAGTATTCTTGCCTGGGAAATCCCATGGACAGAGGAGCCTGGTGGGCTACAGTCCATGGGGTCACAAGAGTTGGACATGACTTAGCAACTAAACAACAACAACAGATACACATAAATTTATTTACAAACTATATATTTCTCACTGTCCCAATATTTTATAAGGCATTTACAAAAATAAAGAAGGGTATGAGATGAAACAAGTCCTCTTTAAGATTAATTTTAATATTTATTAATAGTGTAACAACTGTTGCTCTCACTTTGAGAGCAGTGACACTGTGGTGCTTCATTTGAACAAAATCTTGGTTTATGATACAGCTACCTGAAGGTCTGATTCTAAGTTGTTTATCTTAATACTTGATTTTTAAAAAAAAAATTATTTTTGGTTGTGTTGGGTGTTTGTTGCCACGCAGGCTCTTTCTCTAGTTGCATCAAGTGAGGCTACTGTTCGTTGCAATCCATGGCTTCTCATTGAGGTAGCTTCTCTTGTTGCGGAGCACAGGCTCTAGGTCACCTGATCTTCAGTAGCTGCAGAATTTGGGCTTAGTTGCTCCACAGCATGTGGGATCTTCCCAGATCAGGGATCAAACTCATGTCTCCTGCATTGGCAAGCAGATTCTTTACCACTGAGCCACCAGGGAAGCCCCTATACTTGAGTTTAATGACTGTTGTAGCTGAGAAAGGATACCTCACAAAACATATAAATCTAAAAATTAAAAAGTGCATTGTTGGATGCACTTACTAAATAACAGTATAAATATTAATTTCAGGAAACAGTTATACAAATGTTTTGTTCCATCTTCTCAGCTCTCAGCATGCTGTCTTTTTGTCTTTTTAGCATATATTTCAGTGCTCATGGCATATCTTCATTTGGAAGGGCTAGAAGATGAAATACATCTTTTAGGTAATAATTAAATAATAATAGAAAAAAATTTCAAATCTACTCTGTACTCTTTATAAAAGCCCCTTTGATAAAAAAAATTTTACTGTTTGAATGCATTTAAAGTCTCCTACTGCCTTAGAGGTATTTTGGGGGTATAAAGGTGCTGGTTACAAAACGTTTAGTTACATTTAACCTTTAAACTTTATTTATTTATTTATTTTACATTTAACCTTTAAACTTTAAAAAGTACATTTTTGAGTCATCATTTACATACAATAAGCTGTGCATATTTAAAGTATGCAATTTAATAAAATTTGACATCTCTGTATATCCATGAAACCATTACCAAAATCAAGAAAGTAATCATATCTATTACCTTCAGAAATTTTCCTTTTGCTATTTTGTAATCCTTTCTTGGAGGAACCTGGTGGGCTACAGTCCATGGGGTCATAAGAGTTGGATACCACTTAGTGACTAAACAAACCACACCAATCGTTCCTTCCTGTTCATCTCTATTATATATATCCCTGTTTTCTCACAACCACTGATCTGTTTTCTGTCACTATACATTATTTTTCATTTTCTACCAGTTTTATATAAATGAAATAATGTACTACTGTGTGTTCTTTTTTGTCTGATTTTTTTCAGTCAACATAATTAGTTTGCCATTCATCCATATTGCTATGTGTGTGTCAGTAGTTCAGTGTGTTCTATTGTTGAGCAATGTTCCATTATGTGGATATACCTCAAGTAAGAAAAATCCATTCACCTTTTCATGGGCATTTGGGTTGTTTCCAGTTTTTGGCTATTATGAATAATGCTGTTATTATCATTCACATGCAAGTCTTTGCATGGACATATGCTCTTGCTTTTCTTGGGTTAATACCTAGAAGTGGAAAGTCTGGGTCATATGGGAGATATATGTTTAACTTTTTGAGAAACTACTAAAATGTTTTCCATCATGGTTATATCATTTTATTAATACATTCCCACTGCAGTGTGTGAGAGTTCCAGTTGCTTCAAATTTTGGCCAACATTTGTTACATTTTTAGTTTTAGTCATTCTAATAAGTGAATAGTGGCATTTCATTGTGATTTTAGTTTGCATCTCACTAAGAATTAATGATGTTGAACATCTTTTCAGATGCTTATTTGCTATTTATATGTCTTTGGTGATACATTTGCCTAAATTTTTGGTTCATTTAAAAGGTTTAGAGTTTTTTGTCTCAAAAATCTTTATTTAAATAAAGATAAACATTAACACACATAAAGCATTGATTTTTCTTGGCCCTTGTGTCCCAATCCTGTGGTTTTTTTTTTTTTTTGGTAGGGGTGATTAGCAAAAACTACTTTTTTTTTTTTTTTAATTGGAGTATAATTGCTTTACAATGTTGTGTTAGTTTCTGCTGTACAACTAACATGAATCAGCTATAAGTATACATATATCGCCTCCCACTGGAGCCTCCCATCCCTCTAGGTCATCACAGAGCACCAAGCTGAGCTCCCTGTGCTATACAGAAGCTTCCCACTAGCTATCTATTTTACACAGGCTAGTGTATATATGTCAATACTACTCTCTCAATTTGTCTCATCCTCTTACCCCACACCATGTCTGTTCTCTACATCTACATCTCTATTCCTGCCCTGCAAATAGGTTCATCAGTACCATTTTCTAGATTCCATATATATGCATTAATATATGATATTTGTTTTTTTTTCTGACTTACTTCACTCTGTATGGCAGATGATAAGTTCAGCCATATCACTACAAATGACACATTTCATTCCTTTTCATGACTGAGTAATATTCTATTGTATATACATACCACTTCTTTATCCATTCATCTGTTGATGGACATCTAGGTTGCTTCCATGTCCTGGCTATTATAAATAGTGCTGCCATGAACATTGGGGTACATGTGTCTTTTTGAATTATGGTTTTCTCAGGGTATATGCCCAGTAGTGGGATTGCTGGGTCATATGGTAGTTTTATTTTTAGTTTTTTAAGGAACCTCCATACTGTTCTCCATAGTGGTTATATCAATTTACATTTCTACCAACAGTGCAAGAGGGTTCCCTTTTCTCCACAGCCTCTCCAGCATTTATTGTTTGTAGATTTTTTGATGATGGCCAATCTGACTGGTGTGAGGTGATACTGCATTGTAGAGTGTAGAGTTTTGAGAGTAACTTACATGTTCTGGATACAAGTCATTATCAGATATACTGTTTACAAATATTTTCTTCCAGTATATATAGTTTTTTTTTTAAATTTTCTTATTAGCATTTTTCAAAGAGCAGAGTTTTTAGTTTATGTTTTAGCAAGTTCTGGATCATGTTTTAGGTATTATATCTAAGAAATCTCTGCTTTTTTTGCATGTCTACCCAGTTTACTCAGCACCATTTGTTGAAAAGACTGTCACTTCTCCACTGAATTCCCTTGCATATTTTTTAAAAAAAAATTTATTTTTGACTGTGCTGGGTCTTCATTGTTGCATGCAGGCTTTCTCTAGTTGCGGTGAGTGAGGCCTATTCTTTGTTGCTGTGTGCAGGCTTCTCCTTGTGGTGGCTGCTCTTGTTGTGGTGCACAAGTTCTAGCTGGGTGGGCTTTAGTAGTTTGGGTGCTTTGGCTCAGTGGTTGTAGTACATGGGCCTAGTTGCTCCACAGCATGTGGGATCTTCCTGGACTAGGGATTGAACCCATGTCCCCTGCATTGGTAGGCAAATTCTTAACCACTGGATCACCATGGAAGCCCCTCCCTTACATCTTTATCAGAAATTAAGGGACTATAAACATAAGGATTTATTTCTAGACTCTGTTTTCTTCCAGTGTCTACCTGTTTGCTGCTAAAACACTCCCTTAATTACTGTAGATTTATAATAAGTCTTGAAAACAGATTGTGTAACTCTTCTAATTTGGTTCTGTGTATGTCTTGAACTTCACAATATGTTTTATAAATTGTTTTGCTTTAAGGAGTCAATTATATTTTTAAAGGTAACTTAAATAAGAAAATAATATTTTTTACCTGCATATTTTGGAGTAGGAAATGGCAATCCACTGCAGTATTCTTGCCTGGAAAATTCCATGGGCAGAGGAGCCTGGTGGGCTACAGTCCATGGGATTGCAAAGAGTCAGACACGACTGAGTGACTAACACACACACACCCCCACATATTTACTATAGCATGTGTTCTTCATTACTGTTTATAGATCCATATTTCTATTATTTCTATCTGGTATTATTTTACTTCTGCCTGAAGGACTTCCTTTAACATTTTTTTTATAGTTGCAGATCTGATTGTGATTAATTCTTTAAATTTTTGCATTTTAAAAAAAGGTCTTTATTTCACCTCTGTTTTTGAATGACATTTCACTGGGTTTAGAATTCTAGGTTGGCAGATATTTTCCTTTCAGTGTTTTAGAGATGTTCCACTGTCTTCTCGTTTGTATTGTTTCCAATGGTAAATTTACTTTCATCATTATCTTTATTCTTCTGAGTATGGTATGTTGTTTCTCTCCTGCCTCCCACCTGCTGGCTGCTTTTAAGAATTTCTCATTACCATCTTTCTAAATTCCATATATATGCGTTAGTATACTGTATTGGTCTTTATCTTTCTGGCTTACTTCACTCTGTATAATCAGCTTCAGTTTCATCCATCTCATTAGAACTGATTCAAATGAATTCTTTTTAATGGCTGAGTAATATTCCATGGTGTATATGTACCACAGTTTCCTTATCCATTCGTCTGCTGATGGGCATCTAGGTTGCTTCCATGTCCTGGCTGTTATAAACAGTGCTGCGATGAACATTGGGGTGCACGTGTCTCTTTCAGATCTGGTTTCCTCAGTGTGTACCATAACCCTATATGCAAAACAGAAAAAGAGACACAGATGTACAGAACAGAATTTTGGACTCTTGTGGGAGAAGGTGAGGGTGGGATGTTTCGAGAGAACAGCATCGAAACATGTATATTATCTAGGGTGAAACAGATCACCAGCCCAGGCTGGATGCATGAGACAAGTGCTTGGGCCTGGTGCACTGGGAAGACCCAGAGGAATCGGGTGGAGAGGGAGGTGGGAGGGGGGATCGGGATGGGGAATACATGTAAATCCATGGCTGATTCATGTCAATGTATGACAAAAACCACTACAATATTGTAAAGTAATTAGCCTCCAACTAATAAAAATAAATGGAAAAAAAGAATTTCTCATTATCTCTGATTTTTAAAAATTTGACTGTGCTGTCCCATGTGGTGCAGTTTTCTTTCTGCTTCTTGTGAAATTCATTGAGCTTCTTGGATCTGTGAATTTGTACTGTTCATCAAATTTAGGAAAAACTTGAGCCAGCATTTTTTCAAATATTTTTTCAGTGCCCAAATTTCTTTTGGTGACTCCAATGACATGCATATTAGGCAGCTGAAAGTTGTTCCACTGCTCATTAATGCTCTGTTTTCTTCCATGTTTTTTCTGTTTCATTTGAGTAGTTGCTATTGCTTTCAACTTCAATAATCTTTTCTACTACAATGTGTAATCTGCTATTAATCCAATTCTGTGTATTTTTCATCTCAGACATTTTTAATTAATTAATTTTAATTGGAGGCTAATTACTTTACAATATTGTGGTGGGTTTTGCCATACATCAACATGAAGACATTGTTTTTTGTCTCTAGGTTTGATTTGAGTCTTTTTAAAAACACCTTTCATGTCTTTATTTGGCTTTTTAAAATATGGAATACAGTTGCAGTAATTTGTAATAACTTTGCTAATTCTAACATTTGTGTCCATTCTTTGTCAGCTTTTGATTAATTTTTCCCCTCATCATAGACTGTATTTTCTTGCTTTTTTGCATGCCTGTTTATTTTTTATTGGGTACTAGATGTTGTAAATTTTACCTTGTTGGGTGCTGATATTTTTATATTAGTACAGATATGCTTGAGCTCTGTTCTTGGATGCACTTGAGTTACTTGAAGCAGATTAATCCTTTCATGCTCTTCTGTTTAGATTTGTTAGGCAGTGCACAATCTAGGACTAATTATTTCCCATTATGTAGGCAAGACCCTTCTGAGTACTCTGCCGAGTGCCCTGTGAATCATGAAGTTTTCCAGTTTGACTGGTGGAACAGGCACTATTTTTGGTCATGTTTGAGTGACAGGCACTGTTCTTTTGAATCCCTTCAGCTAGGGTTCTTTCTCTGGCCTAGTGTAATTTCCTCACAGGCATGCCACATTGTTGACCAGTCCTTTGCTGAATATGTGAGGGAGACCCTCTGTAGACCCTCTGCACTTCTCTCTGTGTGACTCTCTCAGATACTCTGTCTGTCCTGTGAACTCCAGCCAGACTCTCATCTCTGTCACCACAACTCAGGGAGTTCACTGGGCCCTGCCTGTATTTGTCCTCCCTGCACCATGGCCTGGAAATTCTCTGAAGACAATGAACCTGAAAAGTCAGAGGGCTCACCCTGTTTGCTTCCTGTCTCCCAGGGATCACAGTCCTCCATTGCCTGATACTCATTGTCTTCAAAATTACCATTGTTTTATATATTTTATTCATTTGGGGAGGTGGAGGGGGTCCAGGCAGGGTAAAAATCCATTCTTGGCCAGAAATAGAAGGCCACTGACATTTTATAATCCCCAATTTTCATGAGCAATTATAATTTGTAGCCCCATTTCAGTTCTAATTTTTCAAAAAAGTATATACATCATCATGTTTCTTGACATAGCTAGATCAGTTCTAAATATGTGTTCCAAAGTATACAGAATGACATGCAGCAATGCAAATCTTTCCATATCACTCATCAGTTTCTCTGTGAAACATACTATCATTTGCTTAATGATAGCAGTTTAATTTAGGGTTTCTTGGTTAAGTTAATGTCCTTTGAAAGACACTGGTTCACTTTTTCATTTTCAGTGAGCTATAAACTTTACCAAAATTGTCCATTGCTCTTGGCCCAAACAGCAAAATGCTTTTGTCATATCACTTAAGTGGGACACGACTGATGATGGAATAGGATTTATATGCAAAACCACCACATAATTATTACCCATAGGTTTAGAGGAATAATTTAATGCTGGTTCAGTCTTTTTGCCCTTAAGCGTGGGTCAATTTTTCTGGAATTCTCTGTCATCTCTAAAGTTGTCAGCATAGTTTCTCACTGAAAAAAAGGCCTGAAACTTTAAATTTAAATGCAGTTTAACTCACAATTCATCTGTATTCTTTAACAAAAAATCAATGTCACTTTGTAAGACCCAGTTACATCTTAAAGAACAAATGCACAAATAAAAACTGACAAAAATAAAAATAGCTAAGCCTTAGAGTTTAGCACTCTCTCTGTTCACATTACTTTAAACACTGTATATTTTAAAAACTCATGAAGCTTTATTATAAACCCAAGACAGTAGGTACCATTTTCTTCCTTTTACCAGTGAAGAATTTGGGAGCTTCCCAGGTAGTGCTAGTGGTAAAGAACCCGCCTGCCAGTGCAGGAGACATAAGAGACATGAGTTTGATCCCTGGGTTGGGAAGATCCCCTGGAGGAGGGCATGACAACCCACTCCAGTATTCTTGCCTAGAGAATCCCATGGACAGAGGAGCCTGGTGGGCTACAGTCCATAGGGTCACAAAGAGTCGGACACAACTGAAGCGACTTAGCACACAGGCACAGTTTTCTTCCTTTGACCAATGAAGAAATTGACGCCCTGGGAAGTTTAGTAGCTTACGCAAGGTCACACAGATAGTCATTAATGAACTTGGGATTCATATTCAGGCAGTTGGGGTCCAAAGGCCATGTTTTTGGCCTGACACCAGACTGCTTCAGGAATATGAAAACACTTTGCTCTCAGGTCTAGTGCCACTCTTTAGTTTCTGTGAGTTTAAATTTAAGCATATAAATACAAATAGATTTCTGGGTGAAGACATTCAGCAAAGTTTATTGATCTTATATAGTGTATCAGACACCGTGCCAAGTAAGCTCTTGGGGGTACTAAGTCCAGATACAGTGCTTACTTTCAAGAAGGCCACATACGGTAGAAGTTTCTAGTTTGAGAATAAGTATTACCATCTTCCCATTTACATGTGCCATGTGCATTGCATGTTTGAGAGAGGGAGGGGTACCGATATGCCCAACAAATTAAACACAAAAATATCTGTTTTATTTGCTGGCCACTACACGGACATTATTTGATGTTTTTCTAATTCACATCAGTTTCCGTTTTGGGAATACCACTAAGATTTTAAATCAAGCACTGTTCTCTTACAAGGAATTCTATGTCTTTGATGGTCTTTTTTTATATTTTGGTCATTGCCCAAGATCATATAATGAATAAAAATCTCTGCTCTATTTAGCTGGTCTTCAGAATTTAAGGCAATTCAAGAGAGCTCTCCCACCCCTTCTTGAAAAATAGCTCTGTTAGCATTGGTGTTAATGTTCTCTTAATCTACAGGAATAGGGTATAAAATAGATATATCTCTTTGGATAAATAATTCTTCATATGTTAATTATACCAAGATTATTGTGTTATTTGTTTACACACACATACTAAGTTTTTATCTGCTGTGCTATCAGTAATTGAGAGATGTATATTAACCTCCCATTTAAAAAAACTAATTTATTTATTTTAATTGGAGGCTAATTACTTTACAATATTGTGGTTAACTTCCCATTTTGATGGTAGCTTTTTCAGTTCCCTCTTGCTTCCTGGTAGCTCAGTGGTAAAGAATCTGCCTGCCAATGCAGGAGACATGGGTTCAATCCCTGGGTTGGGAAGATCCCCTGGAGAAAGAAATGGCAATCCACTCCAGTATTCTTACCTGGAAAATCCCATGGACAGAGAAACCTGGCAGGCTACAGTCCATGGGGTTGCAAAAAAGTCAGACGGACGTGACTTAACGACTAAACAACAACAGCAACTTGATTTGTAGGTATTTTCATTACAATATTTTCCTGAATTTTGAGTAATAAGTATTTGTAATTTTATAACTCAATGAACCATCTTTCCTAAAATATCTTCTTGTGGGCAGGAAGCCCATAAGATGTTTCATCTGAGTCTTGACACCCCACGACTAACGTGGAACAAACTGTCCATCAGAGCTCGGGTTTGGACACTCATATTGTCTGAGCTGTGGTTCTTTTCAGTGGATAATCCTTACACTTTTGACTGGATAGTGTTAGTTGCTTAGCTGTGTTTGACTCCTTTTGACTCTGTGGACTGTAGCCACCAGTATACCTGTAATTGAATTTCAGTGAAGGACTAAAGATTTCTTGGGCTTTGGTCTCTCCTTTAAATCCTAGTACTGTGTTTGTCAATTGGGAGAAAATGAAAGGTCACAGGTTTTCTGTGATGCAAATCTATCTGGCTTTCTTATTTGTGCCTCAGTATTTTTTTGAATTATATTTTTCAAAATGTGATAGGCCATCTGCCATAAAAATATATCACTGAAGTCATTGCGTATAAAAGCATTTTTTAATGCCTTGTTTTCATTTATGAATTTCTAGGAAACATTCTACCCTATGGTATGGGCATGGTGGTGGTGGTGAGGCAGGGAGCAGGTTTCTTCTTTAAGATGTTAATGATAGGTTTAGTATAATTATGAAATTATGATTTCTTCTTTGGCATATGAGTTATTAAGTAGTATCTTTAAATTTCCAAAAGGTATCAGGATTAAAGATTATCTTTTGTTGTTGACTTCATATTTAATTTCCTTGAGGTCAGAAATCATGGTCTGTATGAGAATGGGTTTCTTTGAAATCTACTGAGACTTGCATTATAACCTAGTACACAATCATTTGGTGGGGTGGGCAGTAAATGTTCCAATTGGATATAGAATTCTACATATGTTCATTAAATTTGACCTATTTTGTTCAACTTGTCTTATATTTAGTAATTTTTTATCTGCTTATACTATTAATAATTGAAAGAAGTATGTTGTTTCCCCTCTTTTTTTTTTACAAATTCTATTTTATTTCTTGACTACACCTATCAGTATAGTGCTAATTTACATAGATTACATCATATTTTCTCTTTAAATTGAAGTACAGTTAATATTAAAGGAAATCAACCCTGAATATTCATTGGAAAGACTGATGCTGAAGCTGAAGCTTCAGTACTTTGGCTACCTGATGCAAAGAGCCAACTCATTGGAAAAGACCCTGATGCTGGGAAAGACTGAAGACAAAAGGAGAAGAGGGCAGCAGAGGATGAGATGGTTAGATAGCATCATTGACTCAATGGACATGAATTTGAACAAACTCTGGGAGATAGTGGAGGACAGGGAAACCTGGTGTGCTGCAGTCCAGGGGCTTGCACAGAGTTGGACACATCTCAGTGACTAAACAACAATAATAGTTAATATACATTATTATATGTTACATATAGTTATATGTAAGATATACAATATAGTTATTTACAATTATTAAAGGTTAGACTCCATTTAGAATTGACAGTGATAGAGTTAGTCACTCAGTCATGTCCATACCACCAGGCTCCCCTGTCCATGGAATTCTCCAGGCAAGAATACTGGAGTGGGTAGCCATTCCCTTCTCCAGGGGATCTTCCCGACCCAAGGATTGAACCCAGGTCTCCTGTATTGCAGGCAGAATATCATCTGAGCCACCACGGAAGCCCAGACTTCTTTTATAGTTATTATAAAATATTGGCTATATTCCCTGTGTTGTATGTATCCTTTTGGCTTATTTTATATGATCTCCCATTTTGATGGTAATTTTTCATTCTCTCTCTAGTTGTACATAATCTTCTGTTATATATTTGGAGGGATTTTCTGAGTGCATGTTAATAAAATATACTTGATTTTTTAACTCTGTGTAGTATTATCTTTTATAATGATTTTATTATTTTGAAATTTTATTTTTTAGATATTAATATAACTGTCTCAACTTTATTGTGGTTTTCATTTACCTGGTATATCTTTTTTCCATCTTTTTACTTTCAGTCTTTCATGATCTTTCTGTTTTAAATGTGTCCCTTGTGAAATGGCACATACCATTTTTAAATTTTATGTAGTCTTTTAACCTCTGTATTTTAAAGTATGAGTTTTACTTATACATTTAAAAATGTTAATTGATCTATTGAAGCTTTTTTTTTAAACCATCTTTTGTTTTCTATTTATTTCATTTTTCTATGGTTTTTCTCCTTGCCTTTAACTTTTTTTTCCTCATTCTATTTTCCCATTGCTGACTCTACAACATCACATCTCAAGTGATCTGGCTAGTAACAGGGTTAACACTGGAAACAGCAATCTATCATCTAAGGTGAGGTTGAGGATGGAATGTAGCTTTACCGAAAGTAGTCAGATTGGCAAGTGATAGGGCAGAGGAGACAAGAAGCTGATGGAGGTCATGGCTTATATATTCTCCTTGGGGATGAGAATTAAGAGTATTTCCTCAAGACTACCTAATAAAGGGCCTGTGAAAGAGGCTTAACATCTTATAATTCAGTCAAGAACAAGAAATAGTGAAGTCAAGAAAATGTTGATACTTTCAGAACCTGTGTAGCTTGGCTGTGATGTTTATATGCTCTATTATCTGTTAATAATTAGTTTAATTACTTTTTATTACCTTTGTCATGCTGATGGATTCTAAAAGCCCATCAAGCTCCTCTGTCCATAGGATTTCCCAGTCAAGAACACTGGAGTGGGGGGTTTCCCAGGTGGCTCAGTGGTAAAGAACCTACCTATCAATGCAGGAATACTGGAGTGGGTTGCCGTTTCCTTCTCCAGGGGATCTTCCTGACCTAGGGATCAAACCTGGGTCTCCTGCATTGCAGACGGATTCTTTACCATCTGAGCCACCAAGGAAGCCACCAACTGAATTAAATGCAAGTAAAAAGACTTATAGATGACAGTGAGGATACAGCTGAGGTTAGAGACCAGGAATTATTTAGGACCTGGGTAAAGGAGCAGACAAGGCAGACTATAGCCTTGGTACAGGTTTGGGATTTTGATGGACACTTGCTGCAGTGGGATGAAGGTGCATGGATATGGAAGATACTGGTGAGAGTGGTTCAAATGTTGCACTATCTGGAGTCCAGGATGGATAGGGAAGGAAGATAGATCAATGGGAGGCGAGTAGACCAAGAGAAAATGGAGGGAGGGATCAAGAGACTGTGGTCTTGATAAGGCTGTAGGTAGGTATAGTGGGGGTAAGCTGTAATTGAAAAGTAGGGATTCTGAATTCAAAATTTCAGAGATGGGCAGTCCTGGTTGGTCAACTCCATGAGTGAAAAATAAAGGGAAGATGTACAGTATTAGCAGTTCCATTTTGTTATCGTGCTATCTGACTACTCAATGACACTCTTACTTCCTTGGCTTTTACTACTAGTTGGTCTCATTATTGTGCCAGGTGCTTGTCTCATCACAGAACTCTTTTGCCTCTCCATAAATATCAGATTTCTAATATATTTGGTTTTACTTTCATTTCCAGTGTGTCTGTGCCATCCTTGGTCTTTATTTTTTAATAAAAATTTATTTATTTTAATTGGAGGCTAATTACTTTACAATATTGTATTGGTTTTGCCATACATTGACATGAATCCACCACGGTGTACATGTGTTCCCCATCCTGAACCCCCCTCCCACCTCCCTCCCCATCCCATCCCTCTGGGTCATCCCAGTGCACCAGCCCTGAGCACCCTGTATCATGCATTGAACCTGGACTGGCGATTTGTTTCACATATGATAATATACATGTTTCAATGCCATTCTCCCAAACCATCCCACCCTCACCCTCTCCCACAGAGTCAAAAAGACTGTTCTATACATCTGTGTCTCTTTTGCTGTCTTGCATACAGGGTTCTCGTTACCATCTTTCTAAATTCCATATGTATGCATTCAGTTCAGTTCAGTCCCTCAGTCATGTCTGACTCTTTGCGACCCCATGAATTGCAGCACGCCAGGCCTCCCTGTCCATCATCAACTCCCGAAATTTACTCAAACTCATGTCCATCAAGTCGGTGAGGCCATCCAGCCTTCTCCTCCTGCTCCCAATCCCTCCCAGTATCAGGGTCTTTTCCAGGGAGACGACTCTTCACATGAGGTGGCCAGAGTATTGGAGTTTCAGCTTCAGCATCAGTCCTTCCAATGAACACCCAGGACTGATCTCTTTTAGGATGGACTGGTTGGATCTCCTTGCAGTCGAAGGGACTCTCAAGAGTCTTCTCCAACACCACAGTTAAAAAGCATCAATTTTTTGGCACTCAGCTTTCTTCACAGCCAACTCTCACATCCATACATGACCACTGGAAAAACCATAGCCTTGACTAGATGGACCTTTGTTGGCAAAGTAATGTCTCTGCTTTTAAATATGCTATCTAGGTTGGTCATAACTTTCCTTCCAAGGAGTAAGCGTCTTTTAATTTCATGGCTGCAGTCACTATCTGCAGTGATTTTGGAGCCCCCCAAAATAAAGTCAGCCACTGTTTCCACTGTTTCCCCATCTATTTCCCATGAAGTGATGGGACCAGATGCCATTATCTTAGTTTTCTGAATGTTGAGCTTTAAGCCAACTTTTTCACTCTCCTCTTTCACTTTCATCAAGAGGCTCTTTAGTTCTTCACTTTCTGCCATAAAGGTGGTGTCATCTGCATATCTGAGGTTATTGATATTTCTTCCGGCAATCTTGATTCCAGCTTGTGCTTCTTCCAGCCCAGCATTTCTCATGATGTACTCTGCATATAAGTTAAATAAGCAGGGTGACAATATATAGCCTTGACGTACTCCTTTTCCTATTTGGAACCAGTCTGTTGGTCCATGTCCAGTTCTAACTGTTTTTTCCTGACCTGTGTATAGGTTTCTCAAGAGACAGGTCAGGTGGTCTGGGATGCCCATCTCTTTCAGAATTTTCCACAGTTTATTGTGATCCACACAGTCAAAGACTTTGGCATAGTCAATAAAGGAGAAATAAATGTTTTTCAGGAACTCTCTTGCTTTTTCGATGATCCCGCAGATGTTGGCAATTTGATCTCTGGTTCCTCTGCCTTTTCTAAATCCAGCTTGAACATCTGGAAGTTCACGGTTCACGTATTACTGAAGCCTGGCTTGGAGAATTTTGAGCATTACTTTGCTAGCGTGTGAGATGAGTGCAATTGTGTGGTAGTTTGAGCATTCTTTGGCATTGCCTTTCTTTGGAATTGGAATGAAAACTGACCTTTTCCAGTCCTGTGGCCACTGCTGAGTTTTCCAAATTTGCTGGCATATTGAGTGCAGCACTTTCACAGCATCATCTTTTAGAATATGAAATAGCTCAACTGTAATTTCATCACCTCCACTAGCTTTGCTCGTAGTGATGCTTTCTAAGGCCCACCTGACTTCACATTTCAGGATGTCTGGCTCTAGGTGAGTGATCACACCATTGTGATTATCTGGGTTGTGAAGATCTTTTTTGTACAGTTCTTCTGTGTATTCTTGCCACCTCTTCTTAATATCTTCTGCTTCTGTTAGGTCCATACCATTTCTGTCCTTTATTGAACTCATCTTTGCATGAAATATTCCCTTGGTATTACTTAACTTTTTTGAAGAGACCTCTAGTCTTTCCCATTCTGTTGTTTTCCTCTATTTCTTTGCATTGATCACTGAGGGAGGCTTTCTTATTGCTCCTTGCTCTTCTTTGGAACTTTGCATTCAAATGGGAATATCTTTCCTTTTCTCCTTTGCTTCTCGCTTCTCTTCTTTTCACAGCTATTTGTAAGGCCCCCTCAGACAACCATTTTGCCTTTTTGCATTTCTTTTCCATGGGGATGGTCTTGATCCCCATCTCCTGTACAATGTCACGAACCTCCATCCATAGTTCATCAGACACTCTGTCTATCAGATCTAGTCCCTTAAATCTATTTCTCACTTCCACTGTATAGTCATAAGGGATTTGATTTAGGTCATACCTGAATGGTCTAGTGGTTTTCCCTACTTTCTTCAATCTTAAGTCTGAATTTGGCAATAAGGAGTTCATGATCTGAGCCACAGTCAACTCCTGGTCTTGTTTTTGCTGACTGTATAGAGCTTCTCCATCTTTGGCTGCAAAGAATATAATCAATCTGATTTCAGTATTGACCATCTGGTGATGTCCATGTGTAGAGTCTTTTCTTGTGTTGTTGTTCAATTCCAGAGAAATAAACGACCCAATTAAAAAATGGGCCAAAGAACTAAACATACATTTCTCCAAAGAAGACATGCAGATGGCTAACAAACACATGAAAAGATGCTCAACATCACTCATTATTAGAGAAATGCAAATCAAAACCACAACGAGGTACCATTTCATGCCAGTCAGAATGGCTGCTATCCAAAAGTCTACAAACAATAAACGCTGCAGAGGGTGTGGAGAAAAGGGAACCCTCTTACACTTTTGGTGGAAATGCAAACTAGTACAGCCACTATGGAGAACAGTGTGGAAATTCCTTAAAAAACTGGAAATAGAACTGCCATATGACCCAGCAATCCCACTGCTGGGCATACACACCGAGGAAACCAGAATTGAAAGAGACACATGTACCCCAATGTTCATCACAGCACTGTTTATAATAGCCAGGACATGGAAGCAACCTAGATGTCCATCAGTAGATGAATGGATAAGAAAGCTGTGGTACATATAAACAATGGAATATTACTCAGCCATTAAAAATAAACATTTGAATCAGTTCTGCTGGGGTGGATGAAACTGGAGCCTATTATACAGAATGAAGTAAGCCAGAAAGAAAAACACCAATACAGTATATTAACGTATATGTTAGCCATCTGTATATCTTCTTTGGAGAAATGTCTGTTTAGTTCTTTGGCCCATTTTTTGATTGGGTCGTTTATTTTTCTGGAATTGAGCTGCAGGTGTTGCTTGTATATTTTTGAGATTAATTCTTTGTCAGCTGCTTCAGTTGCTCTTATTTTTTCCCATGCTGAAGGCTGTCTTTTCACCTTGCTTATAGTTTCCTTTTTTGTGCAAAAGCTTTTAAGTTTCATTTGGTCCCATTTGTTTATTTTTGCTTTTATTTTCAATATTCTTGAAGGTGTGTCATAGAGGATCCTGTCAGAGAGTGTTTGCCTACGTTTTCCTCTAGGACTTTTATCGCTTCTGGTCTTACATTTAGATCTTTAATCCATTTTGAGTTTATTTTTGTGTATGGTGTTAGAAAGTGTTCTAGTTTCATTCTTTTACAAGTGGTTGACCAGTTTTCCCAGCACCACTTGTTAAAGAGATTGCCTTTTCTCCACTGTATATTCTTGCCTCCTTTGTCAAATATAAGGTGTCCATAGGTGCGTGGATTTATCTTTGGGCTTTCTATTTTTTTCCATTCATCTATATTTGTGTCTTTGTGCCAGTACCTTACTGTCTTGACTGTGGCTTTGTAGTAGAGCCTGAAGTCAGGCAGGTTGATTCCTCCAGTTCCATTCTTCTTTCTCAAGATTGCTTTGGCTATTTGAGGTTTTTTTTTTTTTTTTTGTATTTCCATACAAATTGTGAAATTATTTGTTCTAGTTCTGTGAAAAATACCATTGGTAGCTTGATAGGGATTGCATTGAATCTATAGATTGCTTTGGATAGTATAGTCATTTTCACAATATTGATTCTTCCAACCCATGAGCAAGGTATTTTTCTCCATCTATTTGTGTCCTCTTTGACTTCATCTTTTTTATTCCTCTTTGATTTCTTTCACCAGTGTTTTATAGTTTTCTATATATAGGTCTTTTGTTTCTTTAGGTAGATATATTCCTAAGTATTTTATTCTTTTCTTTGCAATGGTGAATGGAATTGTTTCCTTAATTTCTCTTTCTGTTCTCATTGTTAGTGTATAGGAATGCAAGGGATTTCTGTGTGTTGATTTTATATCCTGCAACTTTACTATATTCATTGATTAGCTCTAGTAATTTTCTGGTGGAGTCTTTAGGGTTTTCTATGTAGAGGATCATGTCATCTGCAAACAGTGTGAAGAGAGTTTTACTTCTTCTTTTCCAATCTGGATTCCTTTTATTTCTTTTTCTTCTCTGATTGCTGTGGCTAAAACTTCCAAAATTATGTTTAATAGTAGTGGTGAGAGTGGACACCCTTGTCTTGTTCCTGACTTTAGGAGAAATGCTTTTAATTTTTCACCATTGAGGAAAATGTTTGCTGTGGGTTTGCCATATATTGCTTTTATTATGTTGAAGTATGTTCCTTCTATTCCTGCTTTCTGGAGGGTTTTTTTTTTTTAATCATAAATGGTTGTTGAATTTTGTCAAAGGCTTTCTCTGCATCTATTGAGATAATCATATGGTTTTTATCTTTCAATTTGTTAATGTGGTATATTAACATTGATTGATTTGCAGATATTGAAGAATCCTTGCATCTCTGGGATAAAGCCCACTTGGTCATGATGTATGATCTTTTTAATATGTTGTTGGATTCTGTTTGCTAGAATTTTGTTAAGTATTTTTGCATCTATGTTCATCAGTGATATTGGCCTGTAGTTTTCTTTTTTTGTGGCATCTTTGTCAGGTTTTGGTATTAGGGTGATGGTGGCCTCATAGAATGAATTTGGCAGTTTACCTTCCTCTGCAATTTTCTGGAAGAGTTTGAGTAGGATAGGTGTTAGCTCTTCTCTAAATTTTTGGTAGAATTCAGCTGTGAAGCCGTCTGGTCCTGGGCTTTTGTTTGTTGGAAGATTTCTGATTACAGTTTCAATTTCCATGCTTGTGATGGGTCTGTTAAGATTTTCTTGGTCTTTAGTTGCCAGTCAATTGGTGATACCTAGTTTATCCAGGAGCCGCTGATTTTTTTGGCTAGTTCTTCAACCTAATCACACATATGGGAATTCATTTCCATAGTGCTTTTGATTGCTGTGTTCAATATTTTATAATTTTTTTGGCCATGGTCCTGCCTGGATAGAGCCAGTGGAGCACGAGCACTTGAATGCAGTTGCCTGGGCTTGAATCCTAGCAACTTCAATTACTCTCTGTTTATTCTTGGTGAGTTAACCTAACCTCTCCTGAGTCCTCATCTGTAAAATGTGGATAATAATAATACCTCATTCTTGCAGTTGTTGTGAGCAATAAATTAATGTATGTCAAGTACTTGTTGCCTGGCATGTAATAAATTCTCAATGAATGGAACTATTGGTGTTGATAATGACAGTGATGATGATCAACAGTAATGGTGGCATATGCAACAACACAATGTGCCAAATACAGTGTTAGGTGCTGGACCAGATACATAGAAGAATATTGAAAAAGTCCTTGTTCTCATGGAGAGTATATGTTCTCCTTGGTGATAAAAATTAAGAATATTTCCTCAAGACTTCCTAACAAAGGGCCTATAAAAGAGGCTTAGCATTTTATAGTTCAATAAAGACCAAGAAATAATGAAATCAAGAAAGTGTTGATATTTCCAGAACCTGTGTAGCTTTGGTATGTTGTTTGTGCGCAGTCGTGTCTGACTCTTTGCAACCCCATGGACTGTAGCCCATCAGGCTCCTCTGCCCATGGGATTCTCCAGGCAGGAATACTGGAGTGAGTTGCCATCACTTTCTTTGTACTCTCTATTATTGTCTCGTTGGTAATTGGTTTTATTTATTTATTTTTTACATTCATTTACATTTTTATTTTATTTATTTATTTTTTAATTTTTATTAGTTGGAGGCTAATTACTTTACAATATTGTAGTGGTTTTTGTCATACATTGACATGAATCAGCCATGGATATACATATATTCCCCATCCCGATCCCCCCTCCCACCTCCCTCTCCACCCCATCCCTCTGGGTCTTCCCAGTGCACCAGGTCTGAGCACTTGTCTCATGCATCCAACCTGGGCTGGTGATCTGTTTCACCCTAGATAATATACATGTTTCGATGCTGTTCTCTCAAAACATCCCACCCTCGCCTTCTCCCACAGAGTCCAAAAGTCTATTCTATACATCTGTGTCTCTTTTTCTGTTTTGCATATAGGGTTATCATTACCATCTTTCTAAATTCCATATATATGTGTTAGTGTACTGTAATGGTCTTTATCTTTCTGACTTACTTCACTCTGTATAATGGGCTCCAGTTTCATCCATCTCATTAGAACTGATTCAAATGAATTCTTTTTAATGGCTGAGTAATATTCCATGGTGTATGTGTACCACAACTTCCTTATCCATTCGTCTGCTGATGGGCATCTAGGTTGCTTCCATGTCCTGGCTATGATAAACAGTGCTGCGATGAACATTGGGGTGCACGTGTCTCTTTCAGATCTGGTTTCCTCGGTGTGTATGCCCAGAAGTGAGATTGCTGGGTCATATGGCAGTTCTATTTCCAGTTTTTTAAGAAATCTCCATACTGTTCTCCATAGCGGCTGTACTAGTTTGCATTCCCACCAACAGTGTAAGAGGGTTCCCTTTTCTCCACACCCTCTCCAGCATTTATTGCTTGTAGACTTTTGGATAGCAGCCATCCTGACTGGCGTGTAATGGTACCTCATTGTGGTTTTGATTTGCATTTCTCTGATAGTGAGTGATGTTGAGCATCTTTTCATGTGTTTGTTAGCCATCTGTATGTCTTCCTTGGAGAAATGTCTGTTTAGTTCTTTGGCCCATTTTTTGATTGGGTCATTTATTTTTCTGGAGTTGAGCCATAGGAGTTGCTTGTATATTTTTGAGATTAATCCTTTGTCTGTTGCTTTGTTTGCTATTATTTTCTCCCAATCTGAGGGCTGTCTTTTCACCTTGCTTATAGTTTCCTTTGTTGTGCAAAAGCTTTTAAGTTTCATTAGGTCCCATTTGTTTATTTTTGCTTTTGTTTCCAATATTCTGGGATGTGGGTCATAGAGGATCCTGCTGTGATTTATGTCGGAGAGTGTTTTGCCTATGTTCTCCTCTAGGAGTTTTATAGTTTCTGGTCTTACATTTAGATCTTTAATCCATTTTGAGTTTATTTTTGTGTATGGTGTTAGAGAGTGTTCTAGTTTCATTCTTTTTACAAGTGGTTGACCAGTTTTCCCAGCACCACTTGTTAAAGAGGTTGTCTTTTTTCCATTGTATATTCTTGCCTCCTTTGTCAAAGATAAGGTGACCATAGGTTTGTGGATTTATCTCTGGGCTTTCTATTCTGTTCCATTGATCTATATTTCTGTCTTTGTGCCAGTACCATACTGTCTTGATGACTGTGGCTTTGTAGTATAATCTGAAGTCAGGCAGGTTGATTCCTCCAGTTCCATTCTTCTTTCTCAAGATTGCTTTGGCTATTCGAGGTTTTTTGTATTTCCATACAAATTGTGAAATTATTTGTTCTAGTTCTGTGAAAAATACCATTGGTGGTAATTAGTTTTAAAAAGTCAAAGCACATGTGTAACTTCAAGGGAGAGCAGCGAAGGTAAGTATGATCCTCAGTTCCTTTCTCATACTCAGTCCTTCCTGGGCTTTTTGACTCTAATATGACTACAACAAAACTTCTTGCCTTACTTCTATACCCGTTTCTTCTCTTACAGCCCCTGTCACTGTTACAACTCTTACTAGCCAGGTGTTTAACTTTGACATGCATACTAGGCATCTTTGCCTTCACCTTCATTCTTTCCATTCAGTCAGTCACTCCACTTTGTCAGTTCTACTTTTCAAACCTATTTGTATCCTCTTGTCTTCCTGTTCTGGTTTAGGTCTGCCCTGCAGCAGATGCAGTGAGTACATGTATTCCAAATGTGTGTTCCAAACACTGATGGGACTTTTAGCACACAATATTCAATTTTCTTGATACCTTTGAGAAGTAGTTCATTTTGTAGTTGAAAACCCAGAAGATGAGAGAGATACATTGACTTTGCCCAGTTGGTTAAAAGCATAGTTAAATAAACTTAGGTTGTCTTTTTGTCCAGTAATCTCTCTGTCTTCTTTGAATGTTTTCTTTCCTGAAATTTAAAAGTAAGACTTATATGTAAAAAAAAATCAGAGCTATATAAAATAAAAAGTAAAAGTTGCCCCCCTCAGTTCTGCTTCTCAAGAGGAACCAATGATAATGGGTTTTGTTCTAGATTTTTTTCTTTGCATATACAAATGTATAGATAGATACTTTAGCAAACAAATCATTCAAGTATAGTCCTAAAATGACTCTTATTTTTCACTCAGGATCTATGTTCATACAGATTGACCATATTTTAAAAATGGATACATAGTATGCCATCATATGGAAATATTGTTTTGTTTAATGATTTCTCTATTAAAGAACTTGTTTTTGCTCTTACAAATAATATTGCAGTAACTTTCTTGTACATACACCTTGCATACACATTTATGTGAATATTTTTATTAGCTAGATTCTTAGATGTGGTATTGCTTGCTTTTGGAGTATGCACATTTTACAATGTGTTATCTGTTATTGAATCTGAAGCTCTGATAATTTGGCCACCTGATGCAAAGAACTGACTCATTGGAAAAGACCCTGATGCTAGGAAAGATTGAAGGCAGGAGAAGGGGATGACAGAGGATGAGATGTTTGGATGGCATCACTGACTCGATGGACATGAGTTTGAGCAAACTCCTGAAGTTGGTGAAGGACAGGGAAGCCTGGCGTGCTGCAGCCCATGGGGTTGCAAAGAGTCAGACTTGATTGAGCAACTGAACAACAATGTGTTTCTGTACTTCAATTTGTCTTTTGAACCAGCCTTTCATACTATAGCTAGAGTGATCTTTGTAAAACAAATTTGAGTATGTGATTTCCCAACATAAAAAACAAAGCAACAACAAAGGTGTTTGATGGATTTCTATTCTCTGTGTCATCAACTTAAAAATTCTTAATTTTTAAGAGTATTTGAGAATTACATAATCAGTTTTCCAGCTATATTTCCTACCATTGTCCCCAACGAACAAACATATACTCTGTTCTATAAGGCAAAATCCACCTGTTCTATAAAACCTTCCACATGTGTATAGTTCTCTCTCTTCTCTGTGTAGGCAAGATAGAACTAATTACTCCCTTCTCTAAGTTCCCATAACAGTTTATTAACAGTTTATTATCCCTCTAAGTGTTCTTAGTACACTGTACTGTGTTTGTGTGTACATTTCTCCTCTACTACTCTGTGATCTTCTTCAGCACAGGAACTGTGCCTCACTCATCTTTGTATCTGTAGCACTTTGCACAATGCCTGTCAGAGTGGGTTCTCAACAAATATGAGTGAAATAGGTGAATATATTCTTGAGGTAGTGTTAGCAATAAGAACTTTGGGAGATAGAGTAGGTGATGGCCATTTTGAAGTGTAGCAGAAAGCTGACTGAATCCAGGACTCTGGTCAGGAAAGGTTTGGAAGGAAATAGGCTTCAACTGGCAGAGATCCCTGTGTGGTATTCTCCACTACAGAGATCAGCTGTCTGATTATTTGGCTTAATAGATATATGACTTGAGAACATTAAGAGTATTGAAAATTAGATAATTGAGGATCCACTTGGTGGAAGGAGAATTTGACTGAGCTGTTGTATCCTCTTTCCAGACTAAGATGCTCATGTTGAAAGACCCAATTGTTTGCCAGAGTCATGAATAAATTTTTCTTCTTGAAAAATTAGTCTCTTCATTTTCAGGGTAGGATTCACCTGGAAGTAGGAATGGTAAATTGGTCACATAGTTCTATGTTGTTTCTTTAGCCTAATTCAAAGGGGAAATAGTAAATTATCTGTATAAGATTAGTTTTTATCTTATTTCAGGCAAATCTGGTGGCCTGGTAGCTTTGAAGAAAGAAGAGTAGAAGGAAAAACTAGGACAAGTCATGTCGGAGATACTTGATCTCTCTTTTCTGTCTGAGGTGGAAAGGGATTTGATCCTCAGTGTTCTACAACGAGATGAGGAACTCCGAAAAGCAGATGAGAAAAGGATTAGGTAAGAGTCCCAGAAAAATCATGTTCCCAGGCCCTTAACCAATGATACCTGGACTTTTCCTTATACTTCTTATCTGACTTTCAGAGGAACTTGTGTATGAGGTTTACAGCTCCTCACTGGGTCAGGTTGGGCTCTGTTGCTTTCACAGAACTAAATAGTCTTACTGTCTCCACCCCTCAACCCATCTCTCTCCAGCCCATGCAGCCTCCAAATCACTTGTGCTTCTCTTTTGGGTATTGGCAGGCGACTGAAGAATGAGTTACTGGAGATAAAAAGGAAAGGAGCCAAAAGGGGCAGCCAGCGCTATAGCAATCGGACCTGCGCCCGGTGCCAGGAGAGCCTGGGCCGTTTGACTCCCAAGACCAACACTTGTTGGGGTTGTAATCACCTGGTGTGTCGGGACTGCCGCGTTCAGGAAAGTAGCGGTGCCTGGAAGTGCAAGGTGTGCACCAAGGAAATGTGAGTGTTACTTAGAGCTGAGAGAAGAAAGGGGGCCCCAGTTATAGTTAGCATTTCTCCCCTTGTCCTTTATTAGTTGAATATCAAGGGCCATTTTTTTTTCATTTATTTTTATTTGTTGAAGGCTAATTACTTTACAATATTGTAGTGGTTTTTGCCATACATTGACATGAATCAGCCATGGATTTACATATGTTCCCCATTCTGATCAAGGGCCATTTTTTAAAAATCCATCTCTCATTTTCTTTTATTCCTTCCCAGAGAGCTGAAGAAGGCAACTGGAGACTGGTTTTATGACCAGAAAGTGAATCGCTTTGCTTACCACACGGGCAGTGAGATAATCAGGATGTCCCTGCGCCGCAAACCTGCAGGTACCAGATCTGTTGGGTTATGGTTCCTTGAGGTGCTTGACCTCATTCATAGACCCTATGGTGTGGAATCTTAGTGTATTCTTACTGGTTGTGTGTCTTCCTTCACTCCATGGGCTCAACCCATTGTGGGCAACATAAAGACTGTGTTGCCATCCTTTCTGCAAGCATGCTGTGTTCCCCTCCCCCCATATCCTCCCCCACCCCCATCATCACCCATATGCCATGCTTTTGTTTGTCTTGAAGTGAATAAAAGAGAGACAGTGGAACAGTCTCTCCTTCATCAGTCACAATTGGGTGATATCTGGCCAGGAAGAAAGATCATTCAGGAGCAACAGAAGGAGCCCAGGTAAGAACCAAGCAATCATTTAAAGAAATGACTGCACATGCCTCTAATTGTTTTGTTTTTTAACTTCTATTTATAAAATAATAGATGTTCATTGTAGGAAAGTTTGGAAATTACAGAAAAGAGTAAACAAGGAAGAAAAAAAATTCCTAATCCTGTAACCCACATATAAACATCAACATTTTGGTATATTTACTTTTTTCTTTATAAGAACAATTTGAAGACAAAATGCAAATAACACAAACTCATTATTAAATTTAACCAGTATAGAAAGCAATAAAGAAAACAACAAATCACCCAAAACCTTACTACCCCAGTATTCATATTATATGAAGTTATTTCAGTTATGTTTTTTGCATATATATAGATAGAGGAATAGGTGGATGGATAGATCAAAAAACTTTTATAATATTGGATCATAATATAATAAAAGCTTTGGTTCATTTTACTTGAATTTAATAGAATAAACACTGAACTAAAATACAAGAATCACTAATCTTCAGATGAATGTTTCTTTACTGTAAAGGATATTAGTCATTAATATCCATCTAAACTTAATAAAAAATATTATGAAAACCAGTGAGCAGTTAGTCATTTTTGTATAGTATCTTTCTGGTCATAGCCTTATCAAGCTATAATTCAGACCATATAATTCACCCATTACTAGTGTACAATGAAGTAGATTTTACAGAATTTGTGCAACCATCACCTCAATTGATTTTAGAACTTTTTATTACCTTAAAAAGAAACTCTCGTACCCTTTAGCTATCACTGCCTCTCACCCACCTCCATATCATTCCCCATCCCTAAACAGTCTCTGATCTACTTTTAATTTCTATGTTGGACATTTTATTTAAACAGAATCATAAAATATGTGGTCCTTTGTGACTGTTTTTTCTCACTTAGCATAATGTTTTCAAGATTCATCCATGTTGTAGCATGTATCAGTACTTCATTTCTTTTTATTGCCAAATAATATTCCATTATATGTAAATACCCCCATTTGTTTATCCATTCATCTGTTGATAGATGTTTCGGTTTGTTCTACTTTTTGGACCAATGCTATTATGAACATTTGTAATGAGTTTTTATGTGGACATGTTAGTCACTCAGTCGTGTCTGACTCTGCAACCCCATGGACTGTAGCCTGCCAGGCTCCTCTGTCCATAGAATTCTCCAGGCAAGAATACTGGAGTGGGTAGCCATTCCCTTCTCCAGGGGATCTTCCTGACCCAGGGATTGAATCTGGGTCTTCTGCACTGCAGGCAGATTCTTTACTGTCTGAGCCACTATACTTTAATTAAAAAAAAATGAAAAATAACGAAATAAAATACTTAGGGAAAAAAGGAATTGCTTTTTATATACTTCTTTTCTATAACCCAAAGGAGGGCTTACCAAGGCATAGAGATACCAAGGGAACACTTCATGCAAAGATGGGCTCAATAAAAGGACAGAAATGGTATGGACCTAACAGAAGCAGAAGATATTAAGAAGAGGTGGCAAGAATACACAGAAGAACTATACAAAAAAGATCTTCATGACCCAGATAACCACAATGGTGTGATCACTCACCTAGAACCAGACATCCTGGAATGCAAAGTCAAGTGGGCCTTAGGAAGCATCACTACGAACAAAGCTAGTGGAGGTGATGGAATTCCAGTTGAGCTATTTCAAATCCTAAAAGATGATGCCAGCAAATTTGGAAAACTCAGCAGCAGCCACAGGACTGGAAAAGGTCAGTTTTCATTCCAATCCCTAAGAAAGGCAATGCCAAAGAATGTTCAAACTACTGCACAATTGCACTAGCAAAGTAATGCTCAAAATTCTCCAAACTAGGCTTCAACAGTACGTGAACCAAGAACTTCCAGATGTTCAAGCTGGATTTAGAAAAGGCAGAGGAACCAGAGATCAAATTGCCAACATCTGTTGGATCATAGAAAAAGCAAGAGAGGTTCCAGAAAAATATCTACTTCTGCTTTATTGACTACGCCAAAGCCTTTGACTGTGTGGATCACAACAAACTGTGGAAAATTCTTAAAGAGATGGGAATACCAGACCACCTTACCTGCCTCCTGACAAATCTGTATGCAGGTTAAGAAGCAACTGTTAGAATTGGATATGAAACAACAGACTGGTTCCAAATCAGGAAAGGAGTATGTCAAGGCTGTATATTGTCACCCTGCTTATTTAACTTATATGCAGAGTACATCATGCAAAATGCCAGGCTGGATGAAGCACAAGCTGGAATCAAGATTGCTGGGAGAAATATCAATAACCTCAGATATGCAGATGATACCACCCTTATGGCAGAAATAGAAGAACTAAAGAGCCTCTTACTAAAAGTGAAAGAGGAGAATTTAAAAGCTGGCTTACAACTCAACATTCAGAAAACTAAGGTCAGGGCATCTGGTCCCATCACTTTATGGCAAATAGATGGGGAAACAATGGAAACAGTGAGAGACTATTTTGGGGGGGGCTCCAAAATCACTGCAGGTGGTGACTGTAGCCATGAAATTAAAAGATGCTTGCTCTTTGGAAGAAAAGCTGTGATCAACCTAGACAGCATATTAAAAAGCAGAGACATTACTTTGCTGACAAAGGTCCATCTAGTCAAAGCTGTGGTTTTTCCAGTAGTCATGTGTGGATGTGAGAGTTGGATTATAAAGAAGCTGAGCAGCGAATTATTTTTTTTGAACTATGGTGTTGGAGAAGACTCTTGAGAGTCCCTTGGACTGCAAGGAGATCCAACCAGTCCATCCTAAAGGAAATCAGTCCTGAATATTCACTGGAAGGACTGATGCTGAAGCTGAAACTCCAATACTTTGGCCACCTGATATGAAGAACTGACTCATTTGAAAAGACCCTGATGCTGGGAAAGATTGAAGGCAGGAGGAGAAGGGGACGACAGAGGATGAGATGGTTGGATGGCATCACTGACTTGATGGACATGAATTTGTGCAAGCTATAGGAGTTGGTGTTAGGGAATCCTGGCATGCTGCAATCCATGGGGTAGCAAAGAGTTAGACATGACTGAGCAACTGAACTGAACTGAAGGGAGGGGCAAAAGATAACTTGGGGATACTGGGTTTCAGTTTCCTGAAATTCTCCTAAGTGTCTTGTTGTTGTTCAGTCACTCAGTCATGTCCACTCCTTGCAACCCCATGGACTGCAGTATACCAGGCTTCCCTGTCTGGCTCACTCAGTCTTGAGTGTTTGGTCTCACTCAATCTAGCTCTAGATGCATCCTCTGGTTTATACCAGTGCCCTGAGAGGTGACATCCCACACAAGGCTTGTCTGCCTTGGTTGGGATGCCCCATTGATACCTGGGGTATAAATCTTGAGGATTTTTGTTTTCTTTATCTTACCCCAGGATTGCCTACTCACTCACTTAATCTGTACACATTGGAAGAAGTTTTGCCAAGCTAGATCTTTCTTCTGTTTTATTAGCCTTCACTTTTCAACTTCATGTCTTGAGGCTTTATTCCTTTCCTCATTTGGTTGCTTCTGGCAAAGTTTTGACTTTTTATTTGTGTTTTCCCACCCTAACTTTCTCTCATCCAAAGAGAAATGAGATTTTATCATGTTTTATATGATTAATGGAAAGCAATATAGAAATATATCAAATGAGTCCCCAGTAAGTTTACTTCTTCTGCCCCAGACAGTTATTGTTATTAATAATTCTGGTGTATAAAACTACCACACTGTCTCAATGTACAAATATGAGTTGGATTCTTAAAATTTTAATTTCTTTTTACAAAAGGATCATACTGTATACATTGTTGTTGTTCAGTTGCTAAGTCGTGTCCGACTCTTTGTGACCCCATGGACTGCAGCATGCCAGGCTCCTCTGTCCTTCACTATCTCCCAGAGTTTGCTCAAATTCATGTCCATTGAGTTGGTGATGCTATCTAACCATCTCATCCTCTGTCATCCCTTCTCCTCCTGCCTTTCAATCTTTCCCAGCATCAGAGTCTTTTCCAATGAGTCAGCTCTTCACATCAGGTAGCCAAAGTATTGGAGCTTCAGCATCAGTTCTTCCAATGAATATTCAGGGTTGATTTCCTTTAGGATTGACTGGTTTGATCTCCTTGCTGTCCAAGGGACTTCAGGAGTCTTCTCCAGCACTACAATTTGAAAGCATCAATTCTTTGATACTCATCTTTCTTAATTCCTTTCTTTGGGCTTCTCTGGTAGCTCAGATGGTAAAGAATATGCCTGCAATGCAGGAGACCCGAGTTTGATCCCTGGGTCAGGAAGATCCCCTGGAGACGGGCATGGCAACCCACTCCAGTATTCTTGTCTAGAGAATTCTATGAACAGAGGAGTCTGGTGGGCTACAGTCCATGGGGTCGCAAAGAGTCAGACACGACTAAATGACTAACACTATGCTTACTATGCTTTCTTAATTCCTTCAGTATTTTCATTACCTTCTTTTTGAACTTGGTGTCTATTAGACTGAAGAGACTGTTTCATTGTTTGTTCCTTCAGGGGAATTCTCTTGGTCTTTTAACTGGGAGTGGTTCCTCTGCTTCTTTATTTTGCTTATATTTCTTTTGCTCTGTGAGTTTAGGGGAAACAATTATCTACTGTGGTCTTGGAGGGCTGTTTATCTGTAGGAGTGTTCCTGCGTAGCATAGTGTGTTTAATATTTTTTTGGCATGAGGGCTGTTTTTGGTTCAGGTGCTTGCCGTCTCTTTCCTCATTGCATGTTGGCTGTTATCCCCTTGACAGGGAGAGTGCAAGTGAGCTCCCAGGAAGGCAGGTACAGCAGTTGGCACCCCGTAGTGGGGCCCTTAGTGGTAGCAGCAGACTGTGCCCTCTTCTGGGGTCTGAGATGGCAGTGGTGGCTCTCACACACCCCTGGAGCAATTGTAGGCAGTGCTTTGCCAATATGAGAGTATATGGTTGTGGAAAGAAGCTTCTATGGCTAGCCCACCCCTGTCCTAGCTCACCCTCCGCTAATGGCACCTTGCCTGTCTGGCGGGCCCAGGCTTCTTGTTAGTACCGTTATGTGGCGCACCACACCCTAGCCCCCTCAGGCTATCTTCATGCAGGCAACCCCAGTCCTCTTCCCAGCTCTGGCCTCTATAACCTGAGACTCAGCACCTAGCCCCCACCTGCCCCAACAGACCGGTATCTCAGGCTGGGGAATGCCATTGGCACTGTTTGTTCAGGTCCCTGTCTGCTTTGCCCTCTGCAAACCTGTTACTACACTCTGCTCTGAGGCTCTAAAGCTGCCCCTCTGTCCTGGCTGATCTCTCTCCAGTGAAGGAACTTTCCTGTGTGTGGAACCCTTTTCTCTTTCACAGTTCCCTCCCAGGTCCCTCCCAGGGGCACAGGTCCCAGTCCTGATTCCTTTCTCTCTTCCTTTTTTCCTTTGTCCTGTCCAGTTATATGGAGATTTTTCTTTTGCCCTTTTGGAAGTCTGAGGTCTTCTTCCAGTAGATATTCAGTGAGGATATTCAGTGAAAATATTCAGTAGATATTCTGTGAGACTTGTTTCACATGTATTTTTGATATATTTGTGGGAGAAGGTGAATTCTACATCCTACTCCTCTGCCGTCTTGACTGGATCCCCAACCATACCAATTTTTGATGAGGATGTAGAGCAACTGGCATTCTCATACAGTGCTGCTAGGAATGTCCAATGGTGAAGCCACTTTGAAAAACAGTTTAGTAGTGTCTTAACCAGTTAAACGTGCACCTACCTTGTCAGTCAGCCTTTAAATTTCTAGATATTTACACAAGAGAAACACAAGACTACGTCCATACAGAGACTTGTGTATGAATGTTCATAGTGGCTTTGTGATTGTCAAAACCTAGAGATAACCCCAATGTCTATCAGCAGGTGAAAGTATAAACTTTGCTTTGTTTATACAGTGGAATACTACTCAGCAATGGAAAGGAATGGATTACTGATACATGCAACAACATGGATGAATCTCGAAATATTTATGCTGGGTGAAAAAAGCCAGAAAAAAAAGAGTAACTACTGTATGACTGTTTATATAAAATTCTAGAAAAATCAAGCTAAATGTTAATGACAGCAGATCAGCACTTACTTGGAGACAGGTCTGAGGAGGGAGAGATGGACTATGAAGGGACATGAGGAAACTTTGGGGAGTGATAGATATGTTCAGTAGCTTAATTGTGGTGATGGTTTCACAAATGTATACATATAGTTGATTCATGTCGATGTATGGCAAAAACCACAGTATTGTAAAGTAATTAGCCTCCAATTAAAATAAATAAAAAAACTCATCAAATCGAACACTTAAACACGTGCATTTTATTAATGTTATAGCCCAAGGTACAAATGGAAAAAAAATGACAGGAAAACATAACATTAGCATCTTCTTCTTTTTTGTTCTCATATGGTGTGTCATTGCATGTATGTACTATGACTTTATCCACACAGCCTTGGTTGGGTGACTCATCTGTTTTAAGTGATGAGCCCCTCCCCTTCTTTTGTGGATAAAAATAGCTTTTATTTCCTGAACTTGATTAACACATCTGACATCACTGGTCAGAATGTAATTTCTGAAGCCCACTGCTTATGGCTGTCTATGACTTCTTGTCTCATTGAACCCAGAAGACTTTCATTTATCCTAAACATGAAAACAGATTAAGTGATCATAAATGATCTTTTTCATAAAATTATGGAGCCTCACAAATAATCTAATTCAACTCCCTTATTTTTGCAGAAAAGAAAGCAGGATAAGTGATTTACCTTAGATCATACAGATAGTTAGAGCCCAGGACTCCCATCTCTAAGTTTATTTTTCTACTGCACAGATGTCAAATAATTGCTTTTTTGCCCTAGAGTGGTTTGTATCAGCTTTGGATCAGTACGTATTAATCTTTAGGAAAAAAAAAAGCAGAAAACACTCTCCACGGACCACTATTAAACTGTCTCTCTAGAGGAATTGTTCTGCTTTGGGTTCTTTGTTCTTTGGAGCAAAGAGGGATAAAGAATGATTCTAAAGTGAAAATGAAATCAAGCTCCCTGCTGTGTTTTTGACTATAAAGCTAATATCTCTCTCAAGAAATGACACTGTTTCACCTCTGGCATGCCCTAGGATTTCAACCCCTGCTGTTTGTTTTCATAGAGCTATCTCAAATATCATGTTATGATAACTTGGAAAGTTTATTCTCTCCTGCCTGAGACATTATAGATTTTGGCTATTTCATTCTGTGTTCTTTTCTTATTAATTCCTTCATTTGTTTGTCTATGAATGCCTACTATTTTCCAGGCACTGTTTTAGGCAATAGGATATACTGGTGAAGACAACAAAGTTCCTTGTTTGAGAAGTGTAGATTTGGGAGTGGGGGACACAGACAGTAAGTGAATGATCAAGTAAATATATGTCAGATGTTGACAAGTGCTATGGAGATAAAGGAAGTAGTCTAAAAGGGTGTACCAGGAAAGCATGTATGTATGCAGGCAGTTTTATCTAGGCCAGTGCAAGGAAAGGCTTAATAATAAGATGACATTTGAGAGGAGACAAGCAAAGAGGACACAAACCCTGAGAGCATCTGGGGGAAAGAGATACTTTCTAGGCAGAGAAAGCATCAGGTATAACAACCCTGAAGTGAGTTTGTGTTTGGCACGTATGAGTCATCTGGAACTGGCAAGCAAGGGGAGAGGGTAGGGGATAAAGACAGGCTGGGTGAGAAGCAGATCATGTAAGATTTTGACACTTGTAAGGACTTTGTCTTTATTCCGAGTTAGAAGGAGGGCTCTGAATGATGTGATATTATTTTTTTAATTGGGGTAAAATTCATATAAGGTTAATCATTTTAACAGTTTTAAAGCATACAATTCAGTATCTTTTAGTACTTTCAGAATATTGTGCAGCCATCACCACTGTCGGATTTCAGAACATTTTCATCACTCCAAAAAGAAACCCTGTACCCATTAGCAGTCACTCCCTATTTCCGTAACAACTAATCTGCTTTCTGTTTCTATGGATTTGCCTACTCTGGACATTCCTATAAATGGAATCATACAGAATGTGGCCATTTGTGTCTGGCATTTCACTTTAGCATAATATTTTCAAGGTTCATCCATGTAGCATGTGTAGAACTTCATTCCTTTTTGTTGTCAATAATATTTCATTATATGGCTGTACCACATTTCCTTTATCTGTTCATCTGTTGATAGACATTTGGACTGTTTCCACCTGTTGGCTATTGTGAATAATGCTGCTGTGAACATTTATATACAATTTTTTGTGTGTACACATGCTCCCAGTTCTCTTGGGTAGATACCTATGAGTGGAATTGCTGGGTTGTGTGGTAATTCTGTATTGGATATATATAGTTATAGTTATATAATATAGCTATATATATGTGAGTGTGTGTGTATTTATTCTACATTGCGAGGCTTGCAGGATCTTAGTTCCACAACCAGGGATTGAACCTGGGGCCCTGGCAGTGGAAGTGTGGAGTCCTAACTACAGGACCACCAGAGAATTCCCTGGGTTTATATTTTTAAAGCTCATTTTAGCTGTTGTGTTGAGGATAGATTGTATGGGGACAAGGGCAGAAGTAGGGAGTTCAGTTAGGAGACTATTACAAGCATTCCTTGAGGTAAGGGGTCCAGGAATTGTGTCCTTCCCTTTAGAGATGAGGACTGTTGTTTTGAATGCCCAGGGTCATCCTTCATTAAACTGAAAAGAAATTCTGGTCTTCTTAATAATATCTTCAAAGCATACTGCTTATTTATGTACATACTTTAAGCCCCACTGGAGGCATTTAGTCAAGAATTCAGTCAACAAATAATTGAGTGCCCAGTCTATGCTGGTTTCTCTGCTAGGCATTGGGAACATAGCAATGAACAAAATATGTGATCACTGATCTCCTGGAACTTAGTCTAATAGAAGAGAAAGACACTAAACAAGTCGTTTGTTTAAATTATTGGGCAAATTAAATAATTTGTATAAAAGACATAATAATTATGGATATGATTACTACAAAGACATCAGGTTGCTTTAGGAGAACATAGGAAGGCTACTAATCCATACTTGGGGTTGGGGCATGGTCAGAGATGTGGAGGAATTGACATGTAAGGAGAGACAGGAAGAAGGAGTAGATTTAGCCAGGAGTTTCAAGTAAACAAGAAAAATGGCCACTGTGACCATCCTAGGCAGAGAGAAGAGGAAAGAAAAGTAGCTTTGTCATATTCAGGGAACCAAGAGAGCTTCATCATTCCATAATGTAAAGTATAAGGAGAGGTGGAGGGTGAAAAATGAGTCTGTAGATATGAGCAGGGGGTCAACTCATAAGGATTTTCTTGCCATGCTAAGGAGTTTGAACTCAATCCCAAGGGCAATAGAGAACCTCTGAGCAGTTTTAAAAGTTTACTCAGCTCTTAGAAAGATCACTTAGGCTACCACTGTGAAGGAGTTGGAAGGAAGCCCAACACCCAGCAGGAGAGCCCACTTTCTTTATGTGTTGGCTCTTGGTTTTTATTGTAGCATGTCATTTGAAGTGTCAAAGCTGAAAAGTGGAAAGAGTGCACTGGAAGCCGAGAGTGAGAGCCTGGATAGCTATACGGCTGACTCGGATACCATGTCCAGGTGAGATGTCCCCAGTCCCAGTCATTCTGCTCAACTGAGCTCCTGTTTTGTTCTCTAGAGCCAGGGTGTGGGGTTCCCCTGCCTTTGGTGTTCCTGACTTCTGTACTTGGTAAGGTGAATGAAATATTTTCTCTGTTGCTGCAAGTCTCCCACTAGCACTTCTCTGAGCACAGCCTTCTGGAACACACTAACTTCCACAGGCTGCTGCATCTTGGAGGAGTGTTCTTGGACCCTTGGACCAGCATCAGTGGATGCTGCTATCCCTTAGGCATGGGGGTGTGAGTGTTTGTACAAAGCTACTTATCTGATTGTCTGCATTCCTTCAAAGTAAATCAGATGTGAAGTTTACCTTCTGCATTTGGTTACTGACCTTAAGCCAGTGGCTTTCCTTCCATAGAGCTGGGGTCCCTAGATGAACGGGGACGGGGGGAGAAGGTGATTTTATTACGGTTTCTGTATCTGCCCCCAGGAGAGACTCTCTGGATAAATCTGGCCTCTTTCCAGAATGGAAGAAGATGTCTGCTCCCAAACCTCAAGTAGAAAAGGTAAGCTTTAGTTATTGGTTGGTTGATCTCTGTCTTTCTGTCTTTGTCTCTCTCTCTCTTTCTTCTTCCTTTCTCAGGAAGAATTTAAATTAAGAATTGAAGCAAACAAATTTTAGTTCAGATCCCTGTGGTAGCATTTTCTAAGATGTTGGTTGAAACGTGAGAAAATAGGTTTTAGAAAGACACTTAGAGAATGAACTTATAGTTGCCAGGAGGAAAGATGAGGAGAAGAGATAGTTAGGGAGTTTGGGATGGACACTGCTGTATATAAAATGGATAACCAACAAAGGCCTACTGTATAACATGTGGAACTCTCCTCATTGTTATGAATTTGGGGGAGAATGGATACATGTATATGTATGGCTGAGTCCCTTTGCTGTTCACCTGAAACTACCACAACATTGTTAATCAGCTATATCCCAATACAAAATATAAAAGTTTAAAAAGTTAGTGTAAACCACAAACAAAAAAATAGATTTTGTGCAACTTCCTAGGATTAAGTTAAAGCCCTAAGATTAGATTAATCTTTCTTTTAAGTTTGTCATAATTTAGTGAATATCTGAGTCTTCTTCCCTAGTCCACTCTTTCACCTACCCAACAGTCTTTTCCCATTATTTTGCCCTTATCTGTCCCTAGGAAACTCAGCCTAGAGGTCAAAATGTGGTATCTGTGGACGAGGGTGAAATGATATTTAAGAAGAACACCAGAAAAATCCTCAGGCCTTCAGGTAGCTGGTTTTCCTTCATGGCCCTTTGAGATGGAAGTTGTGAGTACTTGGTGGGTTATTGGTATGGAGAAGAGTATGTTTCTTTTGCTTTGGTTTTTGATTTTTCACTCAGAATATACTAAGTCTGTGATTGATCTTCGCCCGGAAGAAGTGGGGCATGAAAGTGGTGCCTTGGAAGACAGGAGCAAATCTGTCCCAGGCCTCAGTGTGGCTATGGTAAGTACCCTTGTATTTCACCTGGTCACCATATGATATATATATAGTTGATTTTGGGCCTCCCAGGTGGCACTAGTGGTAAAGAACCTGCCTGCTAATGCAGGAGATGTAAGAGACATGGGTTCAATCCCTGGTCGGGAAGATCCCCTGGAGGAGGGCATGGCAACCCACTCCAGTATTCTTGCCTGGAGAATCCCATGGAGGATTCTGGGAGGAGCCTGGTGGGCTACTGTCCATAGGGTCACAAAGAGTCAGACACGACTAAAGCAATTTAGCATGCACGCAAGCAAAGTTGACTTTACTACCTGATACTCTCAATTTACCTGTTTAGTTCCTTAGGAAAAGGTAACATGAATTTTGATTTCTCCCTCAATCCTAAAGTAAATCTGGTTGCTAAATTGCTTAAAGAAAGATTATATTTCATTATCTCTTTTGTTTTTTAAACATTGCTTGATATATGGTTGGAGGCTCAAGTAAATACTTCAGTCAGTCAGTTCAGTCATTCAGTCATGTACAACTCTGCATGCCAGGCTTCCCTGTCCATCACCAACTCCTGGAGCTTGCTCAGACTCATGTCCATCAAGTCAGTGATGCCATCCAACCATCTCATTCTCTGTCATCCCCTTCTCCTCCTGCCTTCAATCTTTCCCAGCATCAGGGTCTTTTCAAATGAGTCAGTTCTTCGCATCAGGTGGCCAAAGTATTGGAGTTTCAGCTTCAGCATCAGTCCTTCCAATGAATATCCAGGACTGATTTCCTTTAGGATGGACTGGTTTGATCTCCTTGCAGTCCAAGAGACTCTTAAGAGTCTTCTCCAACACCACAGTTCAAAAGCATCAATTCTTTGGTGCTCAGCTTTCTTTATAGTCCAACTCTCACATCCATACATGACTACTGGAAAAACCATAGCTTTGACTAGACGGACCTTTGTCAGCAAAGTAATGTCTCTGCTTTTTAATATGCTGTCTAGGTTGGTCATAGCTTTTCTTCCAAGGAGCAAGCATCTTTTAATTTCATGGCTGTAGTCACCATCTGCAGTGATTTTGGAGCCCAAGAAAATAAAGTCTGTCACTGTTTCCCCATCTATTTGCCATGAAGTGATGGGACCAGATTGCCCCAATCTTAATTTTTTGAATGTTGAATTTTAAGCCAGCTTTTCACTCTATTTCACTGTCATCAAGAGGCTCTTTAGGTTTTCTTCACTTTCTACCGTAAGGGTGGTGTCATCTGCATATCTGAGGTTGTTGATACTTCTCCTAGGAATCTTGATTCCAGCTGGTGCTTCATCCAGCCTGGTATTTCACATGATGTACTCTGCATATAAGTTAAATAAGCAGAGTGACAATATAAAGCCTTGATGTACTCCTTTCCCAATTTGTGAACCAGTCTGTTGTTCCATGTCTGGTTCTAACTGTTGCTTCTTGACATGCATACAGGTTTCTCAGGAGGCAGGTCAGGTGGTCTGGTATTCCCATCTCTTTAAGAATTTTCCACAGTTTGTTGTGATCCACACAGTCAAAGGCTTTAGCATAGTCAATGAAGCAGAAATAGATGTTTTTCTGGAATTCCATTACTTTTTCAGTGATCCAATGGATGTTGGCAATTTGATCTCTGGTTCCTCTGCCTTTTCTAAATCCACCTTGAACATCTGGAAGTTCTTGGTTCATGTACTGTTGAAGCCTGGCTTGGAGAATTTTGAGCATTACTTTGCTAGTATGTGAGATGAGTGTAACTGTGTGCAGTAGTTTGAACATTCTTTGGCATTGCCTTTCTTAGGGATTGGAATGAAAGCTGACCTTTTCCAGTCCTGTGACCACTTCTGAGTTTTCCAAATTTGCTGGCATATTGAGTGCAGCACTTTCATGGCATCATCTTTTAGGATTTGAAATAGCTCACCTGGAATTATGTCACCTCCATAGCTTTGTTCATACTGATGCTTCCTAAAGCCCACTTGACTTCGCATTCCAGGATGTCTGGCTCTAGGTGGGTGATCACACCATCACGGTTATTTAGGTCATTAAGGTCTTTTTTGTATAGTTCTTCTGTGTATTCTTGCCACCTCTTCTTAATATCTTCTTCTTTTGCTAGGTCCTTACTATTACTGTCCTTCATTTTGCCCATCTTTGCATGAAATGTTCCTTTGATATATCTAATTTTGTTGAAGAGATCTCTAGTCTTGCTCATTCGATTGTTTTCCTCTATTTCTTTGCATTGATCATGGAGGAAGACTTTCTTATCTCTCCTTGTTATTCTTTCAAACTCTACATTCAGTTGGGTATCTTTCCTTAACTCCTTTGCCTTTCACTTGTCTTCTTTTCTCAGCTATTTGTAAGGCCTCCTGAGACAACCATTTTGCCTTTTTGCATTTCCTTTTCTTGGGGATGGTTTTGATCACAGCCTCTTGTACAGTGTCATGAACCTCTGTCCATAGTTCTTCAGGCACTGTGTCTATCAGGTCTAATTCCTTGAATCTATTTGTCACTTCCACTGTATAATCATAAGGGATTTGTATTAGGTCAAACCTGAAAGGTCTAATGGTTTTCCCTACTTTCTTAAATTTAAGTTTGAATTTCAATGAGGAGTTCATGATCTGAGCCACAGTCAGTTCCCAGTCTTGATTTTGCTGATTCTATAAAGCTTCTCCATCTTTGGCTGCAAAGAATATAATGAATCTGATTTTAGTATTGACCATCCAGTGATGTCCATGTGTAGTGTCATTTCTTCTGTTGTTGGAAGAAGGTGTTTGCTATGACCAGTGCATTCTCTTGGAAAAATTCTGTTAGCCTTGCCCTGCTTCATTTTGTACTCCAAGGCCAAATTTGCCTGTTACTCTAGGTATCTCTTGACTTCCTACTTTTGCATTCCAGTCCCTATGATGAAGAAGGACATCTTTTTTTGGTGTTAGTTCTAGAAGGTCTTGTAGGTCTTCATAGAACCATTCAACTTCAGCTTCTTTGGCATTAGTGGTTGGGGCATAGACTTGGATTACTGTGATATTGAATGGTTTGCCTTTGTAACAGAGATAATTTTGTTGTTTTGAGACTGCTCCCAAGTACTGCATTTCACACTCTTGTTGACTGTGAGGGCTACTCCATTTCTTCTAAGGGATTCTTGCCCACAGTAGTAGATATAATGGTCAACTGAATTAAATTCACCCATTCTAATTCATTTAGTTCCATGATTCCTAAAATGTCAATGTTCACTCCCATCTCCTGTTTGACTACTTCCAATTTACCTTGATTCATGGACCTAACATTCCAGGTTTCTATGCAATATTGTTCTTTACAGCATCAGACTTTACTTTCATCACCAGTCACATCCACAACTGGGCATTGTTTTCACTTTGGCTCAGCCTCTTCATTCTTTCTGGAGCTATTTCTCTCTGCTCTTCTCCAGTAGCATATTGGGCACCTACCAACCTGGGGAGTTCATCTTTCAGTGTCATATCTTTTTGCCTTTTCATACTGTTCATGGGGTTCTCAAGGCAAGAATACTGAAGTGGTTTGCCATTCCCTTCTCCAGTGGATCACATTTTGTCAGAACTCTCCACCATGACCTGTCCGTCTTGGGTGGCCCTACACAGCATGGCTCATAGTTTCATTGAGCTACATAAGTCTGCGATCTGTGTGATCAGTTTGGTTAATTTTCTGTGATTGTGGTTTTCATTCTGTCTGCCCTCTGATGGATAAGGATAAGAGGCTTATGGAAGCTTCCTCATGGTGGGACTAGCTGTGGGGGAATCTGGGTCTTTCTCCGATTGGGGGGGGTTATTCAGTAAATCTTTAATCCAGTTTTCTGCTGATGAGTGGGGCTGTGTTCCCTCCCTGTAGTTTGGCCTGAGGCCAAACTATGGTAGGGGTAATGGCGGTAATGGCAACCTCCTTCAAAAGGACTTATGCCAGCATGCCTGTGGCTCCCAGGACTGTTGTATTCAGTGCCCCTGACCCTGCAGCAGGCCACTGTTGACCCACGCCTCCACTGGAGACTCCTGGACACTCTTTGATATAATTGTTCTCCAGTTTGTGGGTCATCTGCTCGGTGGCTCTGTGGTGGGGCTAATGGCAATCTCCTCCAAGGGATTTATGCCACACTTAATAAAATGTAAAGAGATGGCTGGGTTGGGGCAGTCAAATTAAAAAGAGATATTGTTACTATTTTGTGATTTGAGAAGGATGGTTGGGATGTAGTTTGGGAGCCTGAAATAGGGAACCACAAAGATAGAGGTAAGCATGTATGTGTGCACATGACACCTCAGAGCTTAGCAACAATTATGGCCCTACTAAAGGAAAGATATTTGTTTTTGAACTTTTTCTTATTTCTGTTAACTCTGATCTATATTTATCATTCCAGGAAGAGGAAGAAGAAGAAGAAGATATTGACCACCTGGTGAAGTTGCATCATCAGAAGCTAGCCAGAAGCAGCATGAGAAGTGGTTCCTCCATGGTAAGTTCTGTTAGTTCTGTGGCAGTGGACATGTTGGAGTACCAGGAAAGATGGAAGTACTTCCCTAGAGCAGAGTCAGGATGTGGGGAAGTTCTGGTTATTCTTTCTAGGTAAGTGAGATGCATTTGTTTGTTCCTTTTCTCAAGTTAGACCATAGTTGCTTAGTGCACAGTTAGGTGACTTTCTGTCTCTGCCCTGGAAATTCTCATTTCATGTAGTTAGGGCTAGAGATGTTCATCACAGCTTTGTGAACAGTAACCCATAACTTCTACCCTAAAAAGGTACCCAAGCCACAAAGTGAGAAAGATCAGGTGTCCTCATCAGAGCACACCCCAAGTCTCACATTCAAGGGCAGTGAATGCCATGAGAAGGGTCTTGGCAGGGTTAACTGGCATCAGGATATGATTAAGGGAAAACTATACCAATCAGAATGATAAAGTTAAAAGGACATTTAAGAATTAGGGCCTAGTTCTGCCATTAAGTATGAAGATTGATGTTTAGGGGAAACAGAGTCAGAAAGCAGGGTGATTAGATGATCACACTCACACAGGAAGAGAACGGTAGGCTTGCAGAGTTGATTATTAGCTGAGAGGAATGTGGCTTTTCACCTCTGGTGGGGTTTTCCCCCCAAATCCGACACAATCACTTTTCTCTATAGGCCTTGAGAGGGATAAGGTGGATAAAAGAAACCCACAGATAATTAAAGCCCCTTGTTTTAATTGGTAACTGATCCCTTCAAATCAACATTGTAACATACATAATATACACCAAAATCAGACTCGCTACCTTTACTCCTTGCCCACCTTCTGGGGCAGTTGAAAATTAACAATAAAAATGTATAAAAAGAGAATAACAAGAGCAGCTCAGAGCCTAGGTGAGCTGATTGATAAACCTGAGCAGTTGTAAGCAGTTGTGAGTGTGCTCTTAGCTGTCTCTTACATTCTGGGTATAAGACCATTGGCAGTACTGGTTAGTTGCAGGGGCTTTTGTTTTGTTTAGTGACTATGACTTTCTCATGAGTGAAAATGTGAGCAATGTGGCAGGGAGAGTGTGCCTTCACCAGATGTTTATAGGTGCTTTATCTTGTTTATTTCTTCCAGTTTTATTGAGATATAACTGACATACAGCACTGTATAAGGTTTACTGCATAATGATTTGACTTACATACATCGTGAAATGGTTACCACAATAAGTTTAGGAACATCCATCATCTTATATAGATACAAAATTAAAGAAATAGAGTTTTTTCCTTGTGATGAGAACTCTTAGTATTTGCTCACTTAATCACTTAAATATATATAACACACAGCAGTGTTAATTATATATGTGTGTGTGTGTTTATCATGTTGTACATTATATCCCTAGTACTTATTTATCTTATAACTGGAAGTTTGTACCTTTTGACTACTTTCATATAATTCCCCCTCCCCTGACCCCTTGCCTCTTATAACAACAAATCTGCTATCTTTTTCTATGAGTTTTGTTTGTGTTTGAAGTATAATTGACCTATAACACTATGTTAGTTCCTGTTACACAACATAGTGATTTCTGTAAATTTAAAAATGCTCACCATGATAAGTCTAGTTACCACCTGTTATGTGGGTGCTTTTATCTTCAGAGTACGATTGGCAGCATGATGAGCATCTATAGTGAAGCTGGTGATTTCGGGAACATCTTTGTGACTGGAAAGATTGCCTTTTCTCTGAAGTACGAACAGCAAACACAGGCTCTGGTCATTCATGTGAAAGAGTGCCAACAGTTGGCCTATGCTGATGAAGCCAAGAAGCGCTCAAACCCGTGAGTGTTTCTGGATCCTGCACAGTGCTTGGAGATGATCAGACCCCAACATCTCTTTGGGCACCCTTGAACCAAAGCTCTTACTTCCTGGGCAGACAGGGAGGTGTGATTGAGAGTGGTTAGGGGAGATGTGGGAAAGGGGCCAGGATTGGGAAAATCCAAGAACGGTATGTATAAGAGGGTATGATATTTTCATTTCATCATGGCATATGTGTATGGAGGGCAGGTAAGTGAGAAGCAGGTTTCCAAAAAGACAGCCAATGACTCAGTATTCTCCTTGGCTTCTAGATATGTGAAGGCTTATCTTCTGCCAGACAAATCCCGCCAAGGAAAAAGAAAAACCAGCATCAAGCAGGACACTATTAATCCGTTATATGATGAGATCCTCAGAGTAAGTATCTAGAGTCTGAGAAGATAGGAGAACTTGTTCTGTCTTGTGTGCTGAGCTGTAGCAATTCCTCTACTATATGGCGGTCAACATGGTTTTCAGCGGCCATGTTTGTGTTTGAGGATACACTGTGGGCATTTGTTCACATCCTGACCTCTCAGCAAACAAAGCTGATTTGATATTCTTGGATTCTGGCGAAGTTGGAGGGCCACGTGGTCACAAATCTCATTTTAAGGGGTCATTTGTGATCAGGAGTCTCCCTGGAAGTTCTTTTGCATATTGCAGTGTTCTTCCACCCACTGAAGGAAAAATTTATATCCCAGGTCTTCCTGTGGAATAATGATAGGTTTTTGTGAAATGGGATAAGTGAAGGCTTTGAGGGATGAAACTCAAAGTGCTTAGGGACAAGTGATTTGATCAGGACTATGGACTTTGAGTATGCTTGCTCAGATTTTGTAATAATCTTTTTCTGAGGAAGTACTGTGAACTAATCATCTTGGGTGTCTCCTTTCCTTTCACAGTATGAAATCCCAGAATCTCTCCTGGCCCAGAGGACTTTGCAGTTCTCAGTGTGGCATCACGGTCGTTTTGGCAGAAACACTTTTCTTGGAGAGGCAGAGGTCCAGATGGATTCCTGGAAGCTTGATAAGAAACTAGATCATTGTCTCCCTTTACATGGAAAGGTAGTCTCCTTGAACAACTCCCTACAGAGTTTGCATTTGCATCTGAGGTAGAATTGTCTGCAGTGACTTCTTCAGGAACAGTTTGAATGTAGTCTGTGGAGTTCTCGCGCCCCCTGCTGGGGTTTCCTAGTTTAACAGTAATTTCAGATGCTCTGGGATGGCAAGTGTCAGTAATCTCTTCTGTTAACAAGCCAGGTGAACGATGAAGCCGTGGTTCCCCTTTGAAGTCTTTCATATATATGTGTGTCAAGCTTTGCCTCCTAACCTTCCAGAGTCTGGGTGTATCCTAACATCCTGACTTGTGCCTTTTCTCCAAGCTAACCTTTTGGATGTATCCTAGTCTGTGCTGGTTTTCCAAACTACCCTTTTCACTACAGAAATAGGAAGTAAACCAATTCATGGAGCACCACTTCCCATGCTCTTTGTCATACAAGCCAGGGAAAGTATTACTATGGAGATGGAATCCCAGGGCAGAGTGTAGCAGAGTGTGTAATATTACCTGGGATCTGAGTGTGGACCTGGATTTGAATCCAGCCACTGTGATTTGACAGCTAAGGAAATTACCTAACTTAAAAACTAAGTTAGGTAAGTCACCTAACTTCAGTGGGCCTTAGTTTCTTCATCTATAAAGTGGAAATGATAATAATATTCTCTTCTGCAGGATCGTATACAGAGTACCAATCAGTGCCTGGCACATAAAAGATAGTAGGTTACTGTCATTCTGCTTAAGACGAAATTGCTAAAACAGAGTTAGGAATTCTTGATTCTTGATTATCAGAACTTTTCAGTGGCAAGGTTCTTCTGTAAAACTTTTTAAAATTACAATTTTCAATGCTAAAAATAGTTCATGGTAGATAGAATAACGGGAAAGATAGACATAGAAGTCGTAATAGTGACTACTTCTAAAAAGAGAAACCGAGGTGGGAGGACTTAGTTTTTTCTATATGCCCTTTTATAACATTTGAAATTTTTACCATGTCTACACATATATTGCTTATAAAGAACATTAAGAATAAAAGGATTTATGTGTACATGGTTCAAAATTAAAACAATATCAGTTCAGTTCAGTTCAGTCACTCAGTTGTGTCCGACTCTTTGCGACCCCATGAACCACAGCATGCCAGGCCTCCCTGTCCATCACCAACTCCCGGAGTCCACCCAAACCCATGTCCATTGAGTCAGTGATGCCATTCAACTGTCTTATCCTCTGTTGTCCCATTCTCCTCCTGCCCTCAATCTTTCCCAGCATCAGGGTCTTTTCCAATGAGTCAGCTCTTCGCATCAGGTGGCCAAAGTACTGGAGTTTCAGCTTCAACATCAGTCCCTCCAATGAACACCCAGGACTGATCTCCTTTAGGATGGACTGGTTGGATCTCCTTGCAGTCCAAGGGACTCTCAAGAGTCTTCTCCAACACCACAGTTCAAAAGCATCAATTCTTCAGCGCTCAGCTTTCTTTATAGCCCAACTCTCACATCCATACATAACCACTGGAAAAACCATAGCCCTAACTAGACGGACCTTTGTTGACAAAGTAATGTTTCTCCATTTTAATACGCTGTCTAATTTGCTCATAACTTTCCTTCCAAGAAATAAGCATCTTTTTATTTCATTGCTGCAGTCACCATCTGCAGTGATTTTGGAGCCCCCAAAATAAAGTCAGCCACTGTTTCCACTGTTTCCCATCTATCTGCCATGAAGTGATGGGACAAATGCCATGATCTTAGTTTTCTGAATGTTGAGCTTTAAGCCAACTTTTTCACTCTCCTCTTTCACTTTCATCAAGAGGCTCTTTAGTTCTTCACTTTCTGCCATAAGGGTGGTGTCATCTGCATATCTGAGGTTACTGATATTTCTCCCAGCAATCTTGATTCCAGCTTGTGCTTCCTCCAGCCCAGCGTTTCTCATGATGTACTCTGCATATAAGTTAAATAAGTAGGGTGACAATATACAGCCTTGATGTACTCCTTTTCCTATTTGGAACCAGTCTGTTATTCCATGTCCAGTTCTAACTGTTGCTTCCTGACCTGCATACAGATTTCTCAAGAGGCAGGTCAGGTGGTCTGGTATGCCCATCTCCTTCAGAATTTTCCACAGTTTATTGTGATCCCACAGTCAAAGGCTTTGGCATAGTCAATAAAGCAGAAGTAGATGTTTTCCTGGAACTCTCTTGCTTTTTTGATGATCCAGCAGATGTTGGCAATTTGATCTCTGGTTCCTCTGCCTTTTCTAAATCCAGCTTGAACATCTGGAAGTTCATGGTTCACGTATTGCTGAAGCCTGGCTTGGAGAATTTTAAGCATTACTTTACTAGCGTGTGAGATGAGTGCAATTGTGCAGTAGTTTGAGCATTCTTTGGGATTGCCTTTCTTAGGGATTGGAATGAAAACGGACCTTTTCCAGTCTTGTGGCCACTGCTGAGTTTTCCAAATTTGCTGGCATATTGAGTGCAGCACTTTCACAGCATCATCTTTCAGGATTTGAAATAGCTCAACTGGAATTTCATCACCTCCACTAGCTTTGTTCATAGTGATGCTTCCTAAGGCCCACTTGACTTCACATTCCAGGATGTCTGGCTCTAGGTGAGTGATCACACCATCGTGATTATCTGGGTCATGAAGATCTTTTTTGTACAGTTCTGTGTATTCTTGCCACCTCTTCTTAATATCTTCTGCTTCTGTTAGGTCCCTACCATTTCTGTCCTTTATTGAGCCCATCTTTGCATGAAATGTTCCCATGGTATCTCTTTTTCTTGAAGAGATTGCTAGTCTTTCCCATTCTGTTGTTTTCCTCTATTTCTTTGCATTGATCACTGAGGAAGTCTTTCTTATCTCTCCTTGCTATTCTTTGGAACTCTGCATTCAAATGGGTGTATCTTTCCTTTTCTCCTTTGCTTTTCACTTCCCTTCTTTTCACAGCTATTTGTAAGGCCTCCTCAGACAGCCATTTTGCTTTTTTGCATTTTTTTCCCATGGGGATGGTCTTGATCCCTATCTCCTGTACAATGTCACGAACCTCCGTCTGTAGTTCATCAGGCACTCTATCAGATCTAGTCCCTTAAATCTATTTCTCACTTCCACTGTATAGTCATACGGGATTTGATTTAGGTCATACCTGAATGGTCTAGTGGTTTTCTCCACTTTCTTCAATTTCAGTCTGAATTTGGCAATAAGGAGTTCATGATCTGAGCCACAGTCAGCTCCCGGTCTTGTTTTTGCTGACTGTATAGAGCTTCTCCATCTTTGGCTGCAAAGAATATAATCAATCTGATTTTGGTGTTGACCATCTGGTGATGTCCATGTGTAGAGTCTTCTCTTGTGTTGTTGGAAGAGGGTGTTTGCTATGACCAGTGCGTTCTCTTGGCAGAACTCTATTAGCCTTTGCCCTGCTTCATTCTGTACTCCAAGGCCAAATTTGCCTGTTACTCCAGGTGTTTCTTGACTTCCTACTTTTGCATTCCAGTCCCCTATAATGAAAAGGACATCTTTTTGGGTGTTAGTTCTAGAAGGTCTTGTAGGTCTTCACAGAACTGTTCAACTTCAGCTTCTTCAGTGTTACTGGTCAGGGCATAGACTTGGATTACTGTGATATTGAATGGTTTGCCTTGGAAACGAACAGAGATCATTCTGTTGTTTTTGAGATTGCATAAAACAATATAGAAGTATATAAAAAGAAAAGTAGGTTAGCAGTTTTATCGACTGCTTGAATATCTTTATATAAATTTTGTATTAAGCAGGACAGATATATAAATATGGATTTACATTTTTTCCTTTTTACACAAATGAGCTCTTCTCATTGTGTGTATATATATCTTGATTTTTTTCATTTAACACTTTGTCATTTATCATGGACATTTTTTATGCCATCACTACAGGTTTATCTCATTTTAATTGCTGGATAGTATTCTTCATGTGGGCTTCCTTGGTGACTCAGATGGTAAAGAATGTGCCTGCAGTGCAGGAGACCTGGGTTCAATCCCTGGGTCCAGAAGATCCCCTGGAGAAGGGAATGGCTGCCTACTCCAGTATTCTTGCCTGGAGAATCGCAGGAACAGAGAGTCTGGTGGGCTACAGTCCATGGGATTTTAAAGAGTCAGAGACAACTGAATGACTAAGCACACATAACACATTCTTCATGGACCTGTATTATATTTTCAGTTCCCCCACTGATGGGCATTTAATTTTTTTGCCTCTTTTTTCTCTGTTAAAACTATGGTATGCTATATCTAGTCCTTCTTTTGTGAGTATAACTGTAGGAGAAATTTCTGGTGGTGGAATTGCTGAGTCAAAGAAATGAACATTTGTTATTTTGAAGCTACTGCCCTCCAAAAATATAGTAACAACATTAAAAATCTCCCTTTAAGTACTAATAAAAATAGGAAAGCCATTATAATAAAAATATAGCATATTATTAGAAATTTAGAATTTCTTAAGCATTTCGCATATAAGTCATTCTCTCAAGGGCCTACAGTTGATACAATTATAATGGAAATGTCATTGTAAACCATCATGAACTACTGCCAACAAAGAATGCCTTCCATCAAAAGAAAAACCTGCACTGAAATGGAACTGTTTGCTCTTTGAAATTATTTTGAGCCAGAATGAAAATATGCTCTTGAAACAAATATGCCAATTATGCCAATTTCCAGCTAAGGTTAAACCCTAATTTTTAAGAGTCCAGTGAAGCCCACAATCTAGAGACTAACAAATTATATAGATATTTTATAAACAACAAAAAGACCACTCTAGTATTGCATATTTATTTTAACTGAAAACATTCTCCATTTATTGTCTCTGATTTTTCTTTTTTTGTTTTCTTGCCCTAGTGATCCATTTGCTTCCATTCAGTTTTCTCTTCCTGGCATCCACCTCCCTATCCTTCTATGTCTCTTTCATCCATTACACTGCCGTGCATTCTTGGTATACGGTACATTTTTCCAGATTGATGGGGAGGGATTATGCCTTCCTTGTATTGCTATACTCAGAGCTGAGGCTCTATGTTAGAGGAGCCCCCATGAACACAGGCAGTGAAAGAGCACCTCTGATCTGCACCAGCTCATGCTCTGGATTCTAAGGTATAAGGAACACAGCCATGGCAAGAGAGCCAGCAGAGTGAAACCATCCTGCTGCTCATGGCCACTTGCTGCTCATCCCTGATACCCACTCATTCCCTCTTGCATTCTCTCAGGAAATACTTGTAGAGCACCTATATATGCCAGGTACATTGCTAAGTGTCTGGCATGCTAGGATGAACAATGATAAAAACACTTGATTCCTGTCTTCCTGGCATTTAGATTCTAGTGGTAGAGTCATTAACCAAAAGTAACATAAAATTAAAATTGTGGCATATTCAAATCCTAGTAACAGAGTTTCACCAAGCCCTCAAATATCTGCAAGCTCTCTTTTAAAAATAGACTTCTGATCTTTGAAAATCATACAAGTGATACTTGCCATTCTCATTAAAAACACTATAGATATAGAGAGAGTAAAAAGTGAAAGCCATTTTTCCTTTCCCATTCTACTCCCCTCTTTAGAAGATACAAGTGTTAAGTTCGTCTGTATCTTTCTGGGTTTTTCTATGCAGTGTAGCATGGTGGTTAAAAGCATGGATTCTGAATTGGAGTCTGTCTGAATGGAGTCTGTCTGAATTTGAATCCTGGCTCTGCCAATTACTATGTGACCTTGGGCAAGTTACTTAACTTCTCTGTTCTTCTGTTCCATAATCTGTAAAGTGGGGGTAATTGTACTCATGTCATAGGGAGTATCTTGAGGATTAAACAAAATGATATACTTAAAATACTATAACAGTACCTGGCAGATATAGTAAGTACTGTATGAGTGATAATGATAATAATCATTATTAACATATATATATTCACATATACAAGTAAGAATATGTTTTAATATAAGTGGGATACTTTTTCTGCATCTTGCTTTGTTGACTTAACAGTACATCTTAGATATCTTTCCCTGTTAGCATGTAGAGATTCACTGCATTCTTTTTGAGGATCACATGCCATATGCCATATGAGGGCATTAAAATCACTCATTTAACCTTTCCTACATTGATTGACATTTAGATTGTTTCCACTTTGGGGCTATCACTAACAATGTTGGTAGCAAGATTCTTCATCATGGTGTCAGTCCCCTGTCAGTTTGTATGGCAGCCTTGCTTGAAGACCTTTAAGGGTATTTGGAATCTAGTAACAGTATCCCCAGAGTAGCAAAACAGTCAGCATCACAGAAGACTCTTTGTTAGTTCTTCTGCAGCTCCTTCTGAAGAAACTGCCTAGAATCCTGTGGCTGCCATGGCCTAGGGATTCTGGATGGTATTCATAAGGAGGAGGATACTTTTATGCTGTGAAGCTCTTCTTGCAGGTAATTTTAGAATTGCCTCAGTGAGAGGTCTCAACATTCTGAATAGCCCAGCCTGACCTGTTGGTTTTCCCTGTGTTTCAGATCAGTGCTGAGTCCTCGACTAGCTTGCCAACACACAAAGGCGAGTTGGTGGTTTCATTGAAATATATCCCGGCCTCCAAACTCCCCATTGGAAGTGACCGGAAAAAGAGTAAGTTTTATTTGGGGCCTTGGATTTAACTCTTAGTTTTCTGCACTTGATCTGTGCAAGGTTGGTGCTGGCTAGTGGCTAGCACTATTGGAGAGACCAGATTATGATTCACGCTGGATTGTCTTCTAAGGGAGATTTCTGTAGTAGCCGTTCCTGTTTTTCAACCAGAAGGGAATGCCTTCAAGTTGAAATTATTTTTTTTTTGTTTTTTTTTTTTTGATGCCATTAAACTAACTTGGTCTTGGTCCAGCTCTGCAAGGCTACTTAGAAGTCAGAACAGGACAGAAACTTCAGGACTGAGAGAAGGTGGTTGGAAAGGGTGGTGTATAAGTATAAGGGACAGGAAGTTGAAGGCTGAGGAAGAGTAAGTCAACACACCAGGCACTGTACTAGTGACTTATTCACCTACAGGTGAATAAGACATGATTTTTGCCCTCCCTTGAACAGCTTATTTTAGAAAGAATGACAGTTATCTGCTCAAAGAACATAGATACAGGAGTGATGAATTCTGTCTGGTTGTATTTTGGAGAGTTTTAAAGAGGAAGTAATGATGGTATTTTACTTAAGACTTTACCAGGCAGAAAAGGAAGAGGATGGGGTGAGAAGAGCACTTTCTAAGAAGAGGAGCTAGCAGGTGCAAAGGTTGGAAAAAAGCATGGTAAATGTGAGGTGGTGTGTGACTGTGAGGCAGTTAACTTCTTAGTTAAGTGGGGCTGGAGTTCTGGTATATAGATGTGGGAGTGGAGATGGAATTGTTGATGGGGTTGGAGCCTGGCTATAAAGGGCCATGGGCGTAATGGTAAGAAGCTGAACTTGATGCTTTGGCAACACAAGAAAATCAAGAAATTTTAAGAAAAATTTCTTAAAAAGTTACTTGCAGTAAGGTCTAATCTATAGTATTTGGGGAAATCAATGAGATTTCCAAGGAGGCTGTGCAGGATGACTAGAGAAGAGAGGCAAGGAGAGAACCGTGGGGAACAGTTTAAAGTATGAAGAGGGGGAAGAGAAGCCAGCGAGGTAGAGTCTTATCAGAAGAGAGCCATGCTGGGAGAGAGCTTGAAGAAGGGAGCAAGGGTTGTCAACAGTATTGAAATACCACTGGCCTGTCAGGCCCAATGAGAAGACACAACTCATTGGCGTTAGATTACATTTTCAGTGGATCTCAGTGGAAGCAGAAGCCAGATTTCACTAGAAACTAGGCTGAGTGAATGAGGCAAAGAAGTAGAAGTGATGCATGTGGACTCTGTTTTCTAGGAAAATTGATGGTGAGAGAAAAGAGCACAACAGAGGAGAGCTTGAAAAGGAGATAGGATGAAGGGAAATATTCTTTCAAAAGAACTTTTTAAAAGCATAAGTGAGATTAGCATCTATTTAGACTGAAAGGAATGGAACCAGTAGAGAACAAGATATTAAAATGCGAGCTGGGGGTTGAAATTGATGATGCCTGATGAGTCTTGTTGCCATGGGAATGGGATTCGGAACAGAAGTGGAGGAGTTCCCTTTTTTCAATCATTCAACAAATATCAGGCAACCTTATTTCTTTATGCCTCAATCTTCTCACATGTAAAATGAGGACGATAGTCTATATCTCATATAATTGTTTTGAGGAATAAATGCTTAATGTAGAATATGGCAAATAGCTAGTTTTCAGTAAGTCTTTGTTGCTATTTTTGTTATGACTTGAGTGCCTGTTGCTCACTGTCAGGCACTGTGCTGGGTACTGTGAATACAAGGCAGGTGTGGTCCACTTTTCACGGAGCTGGCTGTCTTCAGGAACCAGGAGAGAAAGTGCTATGTAGATAAAGCTCGAGAGAAATGTGACGGTGTCAGAACTCATTTGCTTTGACTGATATCCCTTCCAGGTAAAGGTGGGGAAGGGGGAGAACTCCAGGTGTGGATCAAAGAAGCCAAGAACCTGACAGCTGCCAAATTAGGAGGGACTTCAGACAGCTTTGTAAAGGGGTGAGTCCATGGACCAGCACCAAATTAACTGGTTTCAGGACATGAGAGCTCAGAGAGGAATCCAGCTAAACCTTTCTCTGTGGATATTATCCCTGTGTGTCCTGCCACCTCCAGCAGCCAACTTTGTTCTTGAAATTGGGTAATGGCCCAGCCTCCAGTACTGTGTTGGCACTGATCAGAGCTCAGTTTGGACTGGGCTGCAGTGCTGATTTCCAAAAAGGAGAGTGGTGGACAGTTAGATCCGACCTTTCCTTTGTTATAGATTTGTGCTCTTAATCCTGAATAAAAATATGCATTCCTTGACTGTCAAGATGGGGACTCAGGACTTTGTTACCTGCAGTATTTAAGCAATGCCAGCTTTCCCCAAGTTAAGTTCACCCCCACGGACTTCAGTTCTCTAGCAAATTTGAAATCATGTTTGGCAATGCCTATGTTTATTACAATGCCAATACTTTGGCCACCTGATGTGAACAGCCAGCTCATTGGAAAAGACCCTGATGCTGGGAAAGATTGAAGGCAGGAGAAGAGGGTGATAGAGGATGAGATGGTTAGATAGCATCACCGATTCAATGGACATGAATTTGAGTGAACTCTGGGAGATAGTGAAGGACAGGGAAGCCTGTCATGCTCCTGTCATGCTGCAGTCCACGGGGTCACAGAGGCGGACATGACTTGGCAACTGAACAACAAGAAGTGCTTATTACTGTTTTGTTTTGTTGTTTTTTTTTTAACTAACGAGGACTTTGCCAAGTTGAGGTGGAACCAGATATTCAAAACCCATTTTTGGTGGAGTATAGACAAAAGCTCCCTAATAACATTGTGTTAATTTTCTCTCCAGGTTAAAGGCATTGAATCAGGTGAATGATCTAGTGGAGGTGGTAGGAACTGTGCTTCCTCAGATTCAAAGGAGGGAATATGTGTTCTTGGATCTGAGTTTTGACTCACCTTCCTGGGCTAGGCCTGTGGGAGAGGAAAGGGGAATCTAGAGAGATATTGCCAGCTTTGAGTAGCTTGTTGACTCTCCACACTGTCTGCCAGATACCTCCTTCCCATGAGGAACAAGGCCAGTAAGCGTAAAACTCCTGTGGTGAAGAAGACCCTGAATCCCCACTATAACCATACATTTGTCTACAATGGTGTGAGGCTGGAAGATCTCCAACACATGTGCCTGGAACTGACTGTGTGGGACCGGGAGCCCCTGGCCAGCAATGACTTCCTGGGTGGGGTCAGGCTGAGTGTCGGCACAGGTGAGAGCTTCTCCCCTCACCCTCACTGTCTTCAGGGACTCTTATATATTTCAATCTGAATAGACCCATCCCTCTCCCTGCATGGGCTTCCCTGGTGGCTCAGATAGTAAAGAATCTGCCCATAATGCAGGAGACATGAGTTCAATTCCCAGGTCGGGAAGATCCCCTGGAGGAGGGCATGGCAACCCACTCCAGTATTCTTGCCTGGAGAATCCTCATGGACAGAGGAGCCTGGTGGGCTACAGTCCATGGGGTCACAGAGTCGGACATGACTGAGCCACTTTCGCTGCATAGCTCCTCTATGTCAAGAGTTGTCTTCTTTCCTTTCAGTGAACATCCAGACAGGATTTACTGAGTGCCTACTATGTGCAGGGCTGGAGGCAGGCCAAGCTCATGCACTGTCAGGTGTACAGATAAATGGTACTCCGAATGCCCAGGAATGCCATCAGCTTCCCACCAAAAACATCCCCAAATGTCCCTGTATCTTTACCTCTGATTTCCACCTTCCATCCTGTTATATAAAAGAAGGGGTCCTTCTAGCAAAGGCCAAGCTCTGCCCAAGTGTTCTAGATCACAACACCCTCACCTTATCAATGAACTTTCTTCTGGAATCTCCTGTCTCTCCTGTCTGATCAGTTTTATTCTCTCTACATCTCTATTGGAGGTGAAAGTCGATATGCTCTGGTATTTCTAGTCTTAAACAGAAACAAACCTTCTCTTGAGTCCATGTCCCCCCTCTAAACTCTGAAAAAGAGTCGTCCCCATGTCCTCATGTCTCCTTTAGTCTTCAGTCTACTGTGATCCCACTTCTGTCCCACCACTCTACTGAGCAACAGCTTGTGTCAAAATTTTGTTTTCGTCATTCTAGAATTTTCATGCTATTTAACATAGCTGATCACTCTCTTTTTCTTGAAATAACTTAGCTTCTGTTGACACCACACTTTTCTTTGGGGCATCCTCATTCTCTAGCCAAACTTGGAATATTGGTGGTTCTCAAGGCTTAGTCTTGAACACTCTTTTCTGTCTCTACAGTCTACATTCCTGTGGCTGTGACTATTACTTGTATATTGTTAATTCATACAAAGTATTTAACACAAAGAATCTAGAATGATGTTCTTACAAATGTAAGCTGGTTCATGTCAGTCCCCTGCTTAAAACCCTTCAGGGGCTCCTACTGTCCTTAGAAAACAACCCAAAGTTCTCATCATGCCAAGAGGCCCCTGTGTGATCTGGACCCTCTGTTCATTTATTATCTGTACTGTAACACTGCTTGCTCACTGTGCTCTAAACATGGTGACTAGCTTTCTGTTCTGCAAATATACCAAGCTTCTCCCCACTTTATAACCTCTGCAATTAGTGTTCCATCTGTCTGGAAGGGCTGCTTTCTTTCTGTCCTTCAGCTCCTGACTCAAATATCTCCTTCTCAGAGGGGCCCAAAGACCACTTCATCTGAGACCCTGATCTAGGCACTACAAATCACTCTGTTTATTTGCTTTATGATGCTTGCCTCACTCTTGTTGGTTTACTTCTGTATTTTCTATCTTCTCTATTCAAACACAAGTTGCCTGAAGGCAAAACATTTTCTGTGTTGTTCACACTGTACCTCCAGAATCTGGAAGAGTACTTAGTACACAGTAGCCACTTGATAAATGTTTCCTGAATGAATGAATGTACAAGAGAATAGAAATGAGGCCCCATATAATCCAAACTTCAAGCCTGGAGTCTACAGCTAGAAAATAAAAGTAAGTGTTCAGCTCTCTTTCTTTCTGCCTCCCTCTCACCCTCTCTGTCTCCTTTCCCCCCTCCTTCCTTCCTCTCTCCCTCTTTCTTCCTTTCTTCCTCCCTTCCCTGCATTCCCCTCCTCTCCCTTTCCACCATAAGTCAACTTGGCAGTAACAGAATGACCCTAGCTGTAATAGCCTTAGAATAAGAGGTCTCGAGCTACTGTGTGCCATTTGGAGCCCTGTTTTATCAACTTGAAGTCTCTTGATGGAATCTCAGGAGCAGAGAAATATGGCAGTGCAGAGTCAACAGGGAGCTGTTCCCAGAACACTGTCCCCATTAGCCCATCTTCATAGCACACTGTCTTTTATGGGATGTTGCCCTTAATGCATAACCCATCTTCTCTGGTGGGCTGAGGAGTGGGATCTCTGTTCAGCCTCCTCTGGTGTTTTTCCTCAGGGATCAGTAATGGGGAAGTGGTGGACTGGATGGACTCGACTGGGGAAGAAGTGAGCCTGTGGCAGAAGATGAGACAGTACCCAGGGTCTTGGGCCGAAGGGACTCTGCAACTCCGTTCCTCAATGGCCAAGCAGAAGCTGGGCTTGTGAGCCCTGTCATTCTCTGCAGGTCCATTCCTGTCCAGGGCAAGTCAGAGGAAGCAAAGAAACCAAGGGCGAAGATTTATAATTTGTATGTGTGTGTGATGTGTGTGTGTGTATAAATGTGTATTTCTACAGATCTCATTATGCTAGAGTGATGTAGACTTCCCCTTTTTAAAGGAGGCTCAAGAATAAGGGTCTCTTAAAAATATTTTTATTTGTGCATTAACTACTATATATTTCCAGAGTCCATGATTCTTATATCTTTATGAGATTTAATTAATTTATCTTTTAAAACAACTTTTTAATCTCCTGTCTTGCTATCCTGGTTCCTCCTTCTGTAGGAAGCCCTGGCTGCCTTTGGCACTTGTACTGGTGTTTCAGGGTGTGCCTGGTCTGAGGCCAAGGCTCTGGGAAGCAGTGGTGGTTTACTAAAGACAGAATAAGATTGGAGAGAGGTGACTTGGTCCCTTCTTTCTCCTCCACTTTATGCTTTTCACTCCATTTCTACCTTGACACATTTCTGAAACTTGGCTTTTAACTCTTGTTGGAGCAGTTTCCACCTTGCTTGGGTCTAATAGTTTTCCTGGAAATGCTAAGAAGATGTCTAAGTTGCTTCCAGTTCTGAACACCTTCCCTAGACCTCTGCAGGACCCTTATAATAGAGTCGCTTTAGAAGAGCACTTTAATTTGATAATGGCCTTTGGACTAGGTCACAGGCATGCCCAGTACAGGCTTCTCAGTGGTCCCAGAGGACCAGCAATGGAGCATCTCTCAGCCCGTGCTGATTCTTTGCATTTTAAATTGATATAGCAGTCATTAGAAAGCTCATAATGAATGGAAAGACATTTTCGCTCCCACATACCACATCTTTCATAGCATTTGTGTCCGCCATGTGTTACAGTCTACACACTTTGACTGTGTGGATCACAAAAAACTGGGAAATTCTTAAAGAGATGGGAATACCAGACCAACCTGACCTGCCTCTTGAGAAATCTGTATGCAAGTCAAGAAGCAACAGTTAGAACTGGACATGGAACAACAGACTGGTTCCAAATTGGGAAAGGAGTACGTCAAGGCTGTATATTGTCACCCTGCTTATTTAACTTATATGCAGAGTACATCATGAGAAATGCTGGGCTGGATGAAGCACAAGCTGGAATCAAGATTGCCAGGAGAAATATCAATAACCTCAGATATGCAGATGACACCACCCTTATGGCAGAAAGCAAAGAAGAACTAAAGAGTCTCTTGATGAAAGTGAAAGAGGAGAGTGAAAAAGTTGGCTTAAAACTCAACATTCAGAAAACTAAGATCATGGCATCTGGCCCCATCACTTCATGGCAAATAGATGGGAAAACAATAGGAACAGTGACAAACTTTATATTTTTGAGGGCTCCAAAATCACTGCAGATGGTGACTGCAGCCATGAAATTAAAAGACGCTTGCTCTTTGGAAGAAAAGTTATGACCAACCCTAGACAGCATATTAAAAAGCAGAAACATTACTTTGCTGACAAAGGTCTATATAGTCAAAGCTATGGCTTTTCCAGTAGTCTTGTATGGATGTGAGAGTTGGACTATAAAGAAAACTGAGCACTGAAGGATTGATGCTTTTGAACTGTGGTGTTGGAGGAGACTCTTGAGAGTCCCTTGGACTGCGAGGAGATCCAACCAGTCCATCCTAAAGGAAATCAGTCCTGAATATTCATTGGAAGGACTGATGCTGAAGCTAAAGTTCCAATACTTTGGCCACCTGATGCGAAGAACAGACTCATTGGAAAAGACCCTGATGCTGGGAAAGTTTGAAGGCAGGAGGAGAAGAGGACGACAGAAGATGAGATGGCTGGATGGCATCACCGACTTGATGTACATGAGTTTGAGCAAGCTCCAGGAGTTAGTGATGTACAGGGAAGCCTGGCATGCTGCAGTCCATGGTGTTGCAAAGAGTCAGACACAACTGATCAACTGAACTGAACTGTCGTATCAGCCTGAATTGCCAGCTATTGTCTAAACCAGTCCAGTGTTTTCTCTAGGCTGGGCACTGTTAGTGTCCAAGAGAGTGTGTTCAGAGAACACAGCTTTTCTGACCTCCTTCTTGAAGTGGTTTCCGTTCCTATTTTCTCTTGTTTCCCAAAGTTGACCTAGATATAACCTGGGTATGGTGGGTTGAAACCTTCCTAAGAAGGGTCTATTGACCTAAGATTCATTTTCTGAAACCCACTGTCCCAAACTGACCTTTTAATTCTCACAATTGCACCTTCCCAAAGTCATCTGTAAAGGGAGTCTATACCGGAGAAGAAGTTCCTTTCAGTAGAGTCAGCTGTCAGCTGCCTGTCCTATGAGGCTGCGGGATTGAGGGTGGATACTGTGGTTTATGTTGTATGTATGAAGTGAACAAAATAGTATTGGTGTGGATTAATATTGTACTGCAAAGCATAACTTGGGATCCTGGACTGTCACTTGCTCCTTTGTTCTCCACCCCCCCCCCCCAAAATGTCTGTGCGCTTCAATAAAACTTTCTTCCTTGTCAAGTGTTTGCATTCCTTAGTTCTCTAGACACTTTTGTCTCTGATGTCCTGACTTTGTTGTTGCTTTTCATATGGTTTGAAGGATAAGAACCAAAGTGACAAATGCCCTTCCCTAAGCATCATTTGCTGACTCAAAGAAAATTTCCCTCTCCCTGCATTACTGCCTGATACCTCCTCTGAGGTCTGATGCATTGATCTGTATGTTTGGTATATAAGGAGAGAATGAGAACCCACCTTAGAAGTGCCAATGCTTGTCTTTCTCTAAAGTATCAAAAGAACTCCTCCTTTAGATTTGTAGCCACTCCCCCACCCCATCTCTGCAGCTTCAGGAAGGAGAGAAAAGTACACAGGGTAGGAAAGACATCCTCTGCTGTTTCTTTCTGGATCTTTTACTTTCTTTAGGAGGGAGGGCCTTTTCTATTACTCCTACTTCCACTATTTAGTTTTGGGAGATAAATAACCCAGATGCCTAGTGACCCATCTCAAAAATAATGCTCTTGGTTTCCGGGTAAAGCCCAAGTGATTATTGATCTCTTATACAAAAGGGCATGAAAATATATTGAATGCCTCTTGGGTACAAAGCTTTCTGCTAGGCATATGTTATTTCCTTAATTTCTCCAAGTCCTTATTGAAAGGTTGCTGCTATGAGCCATGAACAACGCTATGATTTTTGGCCTCTGGAAGAGAGGAATTCGATCTGGGGCCAGTGATAAGGCTTGATTGCTCAGAGATTTTTGTGTAATAAAGTTTTTTATTATTTATTTTTTATTTTTTTTACTTTTCCATTTATTTTTATTAGTTGGAGGCTAATTACTTTACATCATTACAGTAGTTTTTGTCATACACTGAAATGAATTAGCCATGGATTTACATGTATTCCCCATCCCGGTCCCCCCCTCCCACCTCCCTCTCCACCCGATCCCTCTGGGTCTTCCCAGTGCACCTGTGGCCCGAGCACTTGTCTCATGCACCCAACCTGGGCTGGTGATCTGTTTCACCCTAGATAATATACATGTTTCAATGCTGTTCTCTTGAAACATCCCACCCTCGCCTTCTCCCAGAGTCCACAAGTCTGTTCTATACATCTGAGTCTCTTTTTCTGTTTTGCATATAGGGTTATCGTTATCATCTTTCTAAATTCCATATATATGTGTTAGTATACTGTAATGGTCTTTATCTTTCTGGCTTACTTCGCTCTGTATAATGGGCTCCAGTTTCATCCATCTCATTAGAACTGATTCAAATGAATTCTTTTTAATGGCTGAGTAATATTCCATGGTGTAATAAAGTTTTATTAAAGTATAAAAGAGACAGAGAAAGCTTCTGACATAGACATCAGAAGGGGACAGAAAGAGTGCCCCCTTGCTAGTTTTTAACAAGGAAGTTATATACCTATCCAATTCAGTTCAGTTCAGTCGCTCAGTTGTGTCAGACTCTTTGCGACCCTATGAATCGCAGCATGCCAGTCCTCCCTGTCCATCACAAACTCCCGGAGTTTATTCAAACTCATGCCCATCGAGTCGGTGATGCCATCCAGCCATCTCATCCTCTGTCGTCCCCTTCTCCTCCTGCCCCCAATCCCTCCCAGCATCAGGGTCTTTTCCAGTGAGACAACTCTTCACATGAGGTGGCCAAAGTATTGGAGTTTCAGCTTCAGCATCAGTCCTTCCAATGAACACCCAGGACTGATCTCCTTTAGGATGGACTGGTTGGATCTCCTTGCAGTCCAAGGAACTCTCAAGAGTCTTCTCCAACACCACAGTTCAAAAGCATCAATTTTTCAGTGCCCAGCTTTCTTCACAGTCCAACTCTCAGATCCATACATGACCACTGGAAAAACCTATTAGCAAGCTGCAAAATGGAGAGAGTTGCACCGGGCCCCTCACCCACAATGTGCATTTTGAGATAGCATTGGCACAAGGTGAGTCATCCACGACCATAAAACAGTTGACAGGAATCTTGAAGAAAGGCAGTTCAGTTCAGTTGCTCAGTAGTGTCTGACTCTTTGCATCCCCATGGACTGCAGCACGCCAGGCTTCCCTGTCCATCACCAACTCCCAGAGCTTGTTCAAACTCATGTCCATCGAGTCGGTGATGCCATCCAGCCATCTCATCCTCTGTTGTTCCCTTCTCCTCCTGCCTTCAATCTTTCCCAGCATCAGGGTCTTTTCCAATGAGTCAGTTCTTCACATCAGGTGGCCAAAGTATTGGAACTTCAGCTTCAGTCCTTCCAATGAGTATTCAGGACTGATTTCCCTTAGGATGGACTGGTTGGATCTCCTTGCAGTCCAAGGGACTCTCAAGAGTCTTCTCCAATACCACAGTTCAAAAGCATCAATTTGTTAGTGCTCACCCTTCTTTACGGTTCAACTCTCACATCCATACGTGATTACTAGAAAATCCATAGCTTGACTAGATTTCCAAGCAAATACATAGTTCATTAACATAGCTTAAGGAAAACATTTCCATGAGAAAAATGCATTGGTTAGCTCAAGGTTTGAGATAAAGTTAAGTTCAGGTGGAACCAGGTGTCACCATGACAACATATTAGAAGAGAAAAGAAAAAAAGCTCTGCCACTTTCAGTTTTATTTCCTCCTGCCACTTGGCCTCCCTACTGAGGCTATTAAGACTCTCATTATGAAGTAGGAAAACTTCCCTTTGCACAGGTGAGGAAAGTCAGCCCACTCTCAGGCATTAGAGTGGGGATGTGAAGCAAGGTCTGACTCTGCTGGAACATGCTGCCTCCTGTGAAGATGATATGCATGTCAGGGGCCAAGATTTGAATGAAGGGATGGTTCTTCTGAAATATCTCGAAGAAAGGAGTTATGCTCACAGGGCAGAACAACCAAATGCTTTGATGTTACCTAGTCAGCAGACTGACGGAATAGCTTGTGTGTGTGTCTGTGTAAGCCCTAGAGGGTTGGGTTTAGTAACCCCTTTGGGTCTGGCTGGCAATCTGACTCCACTGTGTTTCCTTCCCCTATTTTAATGAGTTAGAATTTCCTGACTAATAATCCAAAGGAAGTAACAGTAACATTTTAGTGAAAGAAAGCAAGATTAATTTGTCTTGACTATGCAATAAAATTCTGAAAGAGATGGGAATACCAGACCACCTGACCTGCCTCTTGAGAAACCTGTATGCAGGTCAGGAAGCAACAGTTAGAACTGAACATGGAACAACAGACTGGTTCCAAATAGGAAAAGGAGTACGTCAAGGCTGTATATTGTCACCCTGCTTATTTAACTTATATGCAGAGTACATCATGAGAAACACTGGGCTGGAAGAAACACAAGCTGGAATCAAGATTGCTGGGAGAAATATCAATAACCTCAGATATGCAGATGACACCACCCTTACGGCAGAAAGTGAAGAAGAACTAAAGAGCCTCTTGATGAAAGTGAAAGAGGAGAGTGAAAAAGTTGGGTTAAAGCTTAACATTCAGAGAACTAAGATCATGGCATCTGGTCCCATCACCTCATGGGAAATAGATGGGGAGACAGTGGAAACAGTGTCAGACTTTATTTTGGGGGGCTCAAAAATTACTGCAGCCATGAAATTAAAAGACGCTTACTCCTTGGAAGGAAAGTTATGACCAACCTAGATAGCATATTAAAAAGCAGAGACATTACTTTGCCAACAAAGGTCCATCTAGTCAAGGCTATGGTTTTTCCAGTGGTCATGTATGGATGTGAGAGTTGGACTGTGAAGAAAGCTGAGTGCCAAAAAATTGATGCTTTTGAACTGTGGTGTTGGAGAAGACTCTTGAGAGTCCCTTGGACTGCAAGGAGATCCAACCAGCCCATCCTAGAGGAGATCAGTCCTGGGTGTTCATTGGAAGGACTGATGCTGAAGCTGAAACTCCAATACTTTGGCCACCTCATGCGAAGAGTTGACTCATTGGAAAAGACCCTGATGCTGGGAGGGATTGGGGGCAGGAGGCGAAGGGGGAGGACAGAGGATGAGATGGCTGGATGGCATCACCGACTCGATGGGCATGAGTTTGAATAAACTCCGGGAGTTTGTGATGGACAGGGAGGCCTGGCGTGCTGCGATTCATGGGGTCGCAGAGTTGGACACAACTGAGCGACTGAACTGACTGACTGATGCAATAAAATGAAACACAACAAAAGCTCCTGAATTTTTTTTAAGCTAGCGGAGCATTTATATAGAGAGTCAGGCCCAGGTGGGAAACTCTGCTTGAGAGGCCAGAGGCCTCCTTGCATTTTTACTCAGGCCTTTGACCCTCTGGCGTATCCTGACTTGCCACATGGAGCATGAGTGATAAAGACAAGGAAGGCATTCATTTTACCTGATGTGCAATCTTTGCCTTTGCAGCCACAGACCCTGTCTGACCTGAGATTTCCCACATTGACTCACTATATTTTGCCTTCTGCCCATAACTTGCTTCCTGCCTTTCAGAGCTCCTGTATTTCCCGGTAGGGAAAAGGGACCTTTGTGCTCCAAGTTTGATCATTTCCTATTTGTCCAATTCCACCTAGAAATTGCCTTTTAATTTTTCATTTTTAAAATGATTTTCACTAACCGACCCAGTGGAATAGCTTCTCTATGACTCACCACTGCACTGATAGGTCCTGGACATTCAATTTCCATTCCATCATTCTGCTTGAGACAGTGAGTTTTCTTGGGTCGAGAGCTTTTCTTTTCCCTCTTTCCTCCTGGGGAAACTCTGAGTTTTCCATCTGAGTGGAATTACAGAACTTCTCCTTGCTTAGAGTTTTCAGCTGTCTTTAAATGAAAAGTAGAGAAGCAGAAACAGTATAATATCCTGTTTAGCTCTGGAGCTAGGCCATTACGGTTTAAATCCCGACTGTGCCACTTGTGAGCTCAGTGATGTTTGGCAAGTTGCCTAACCTCTCTGTGCTTCCACATCTCAGCTGAGTGACCTTAGGCAAGTTGCCTGACATCTCTGTGCTTCCACCTCTGAGCTGTATGATTTTAGGCAAGCTGCTTATCCGCTCTGTGCTTCCATTTTTGAACTGTGTTGTCTTAGTCATGTTGTCTGACCTCTCTGCTTCCACATCTGAGCTGTGTGATCTTAGGCAAGTTGCCTGATCTCTCTGTGCTTCCACTTTTGCATTGTGTGATGATAGACAAGTTTCCTGACCACTCCTTGCTTAACTTCTGAGCTGTGTGATTTAAGTAAAGTTGCCTCACCTATCTGTGCTTCCACAACTGAGCTGTGCAATCTTAGGCAAGTTGCCTAACCTCCCTGTGCTTCCATATGTGAGCTGTGTGATCTTAGGAAAGTTGCCTAACCTCTCTGTGCATCCATTATCTGAGCTGTTTCATCTTAGGCATCTTGCTTTACCTCTCTGTGCTTCCATATGTGAGCCATGTGATCGTAGGCAAGTTGTCAGGCATCTCTGTGTTCCAAATATGAGCTGTGTGATCTTAGGCAAGTTGTCTAACCTCTCTGTGCTTCCACATCTGAGCTATGTGATCTTTGACAAGTTGTGTAACCTACCTGGACTTCCACTTAAAAGCTGTGTGATCTTAGGCAAGTTGCCTAACTTTTCTGTGCTTCCATATCTAAGCTGTGTGACCTTAGGCAGGTTGCCTAAATCTCTGCTTCCATATCTCAGCTGTGTGGTTTTATGCAAGCTGCTTAACCCATCTGTGCTTCCACTTAAGAGCTGTGTGATCTTAGGCATGTTGCCTGACCTCTCTGGACTTCTACATCTGAGCTGTGTCTTCTTAGGCAGGTTACCTGACTTCTCTATGTTTAACTTCTGAGCTGTGTGATTTTAGGGGGGTTGCCTAACCTCTCTGTGCTTCCACTTCTGAGCTGTGTTATCTTAGACAAGTTGCTTGACCACTCTGTGCTTCCATATCTCAGCTGTATGATCTTAGGTAAGTTGTGTAACCTATCTGTGATGCCATAGGTGAGCTGTGTGATCTTAGGCAAGTTGCCTGACCTCTCTGTGCTTGCACTTATGAGCTGTGTAATCTTAGGCAAGTTGCCTGACCTCTCTGTGCTTGCACTTATGAGCTGTGTGATCTTAGGCAATTTGCATGACCTCTCTGTGTTTCCACCTATGAGCTGTATGAATTTAGTCAAGGTGCCTGACCTTTCTGTGCTTCCATTGACCTGTGTGATCTTAGGCAAGTTATTTAACATCTCTGTGCTTCCATATGTGAGTTGTGTGTACTTAGGCAAGATACCTAACCTCTCCGTGTTTCCACATGAGCTGTGTGTCCTTAGGCATGTTGCCTAACCTCTCTGTGCTTCTATATGGGAGCTGTGTGATCTTAGGCAAGTTGTATAACCTCTCTGTTTCCAAATTTGAGCTGTGTGATCTTAGGCAAGTTGCCTAACCTCTCTGTCCTTCTATATCTGAGATAGCCAATCTTACACAAGATGCCTAGTATCTCTGTACTGCCATATATAAGCTGTGTCCTTTTAAGAAAGGTGACAAAAATCTCCATGTTTCGACTTGTGTTGTGTGTTCTTAGGCAACTTGTCTAATCTCTCTGTACTTCGATTTCTGAGTTGTGTGATCTTAGGCATGTTGCCTAATTTCTCTGTCCTTCTTCCACTGAGCTGTGTGATTATAGGCAAGTTCCTCAACATCTCTGTGCTTCTACTTATGAGCTTTGTGATGTTAGGGAAGTTGCTTGACATGTCTGTGCTTCCACGTCTGAGCTGTGTGATTTTAGGCAGGTTGCCTAACCTCTCTGTGCTTCCATTAATGAGCTGTGAGCTCTTAGGCAAGCTGCCTAAACTCTCTGCTTCCTGGTGAGTTTTATGTTCTTAGGCAAGTTGCCTAACCTCTCTGTGTATCCACGTTTGAGCTGTGTGATCTTAGGCAAGCTGCCTGACCTCTCTGTGCTTCCACTTCTGACTTGTATCATCTTAGGCAAGTTGCCTGTCCTCTCTTTTCTTCTGCCTCTGAGCTGAGTGATCTTAGGCAAGTTACTTGAACACTCTGGGCTACTACTTTGGAGCTGTGTGATCCTAGGCAAGTAGCCTGACCTCTAGTGCTTTCTTTATGAGCTGTGTGATGTTTGGGAAGTTTTCTGGTATCTCTGTGCTATGTGATCCACATCTGAGTTGTGTGATCTTAGGCAAGTTGCGTAAACTCTCTGTGCTTCCACTTCTGAGATCTGTGATATTGGGAATGTTGCATAACCTCTCTGTGCTTCCACTTTTGAGCTGTGTGATCTTAGGCAAGTTGCCTGAACTCTCTGTGCTACCACTTTGGAGCTGTGTGATCCTAAGCAAGTAGCCTGACCTCTAGTGCTTTCTTTATGAGCTGTGTGATGTTTGGGAAGTTTTCTGGCATCTATGTGCTATGTGATCCACATCTGAGCTGTGTGATCTTAGGCAAGCTGTGCAACCTCTGTGCTTCCATATCTGATCTGTGTGATCTTAGGCAAGTAGCCTGATCTTTCTGTGCTTCCACTTTTGAGTCTGTTATCTTAGGCAAGTTGCCTGACCTCTCTGTGCTTTCAACTCTGAGATGTGTGATCTTAGACTAGTTGCTACCTCTCTGTATTTCCACTTTTGAGCACTGTGATCTTAGTGAAGTTCCTGATCTCTCTGTGCTTCTACTTCTGAGTTGTGTAATCTTAGTCAAGTTGCCTGACCTCTGTGTGCTTCCACATGTAAGCTGTGTGTTCTTAGGCAAGTTCCTGAATATCTCTGTGCTTCCATGTCTGAGCTGTGTGATCCTGTGCAGGTTCTGTGAGCTCTCTGTGCTTCCATTTCTGAGCTGTGTGATGTCAGGGAGGTTGCCTGGCATCTCTGTGCTTCCAAGTCTGAGCTCTGTGATCTTAGGCAAGTTGCCTAAACTCTCTATGCTTCAATATCTTACCTGTGTGATCATAGGTAAGTAGCCTTACCACTCTGTGCCTCAACTTCTGAGCAATGTGATCTTAAGCAAGCTGCCTAACCCCTTTGTGCTTCTGCTTCTGAGCTGTTTCATCTTAGGCAAGTTGCCTGACCTCACCATGTTTCCATTTAAGAGCTGTGTGATCTTATGCAAGTTTCCTGACCTCTCTGTGCTTCCACATCTGAGCTGTGTGCTGGTAGGCAAGGTGATTAACCTCTCTGTGCTTCCATTTCTGAGCTTTGTGATCTCAGGCAAGTTGCCTGACCTCTGTGTATTTTGACTTATGAGCTGTGTAACCTTAGATAAATTGTCTGACCTCTCTGTGCTTCCACCTATGAGCTGTGTGCTCTTAGGCAAGGTTTTAACCTCTCTGTACTTTCACTTTTGAGCTGTGTGATCTTAGCCAAGTTGCCTAACCTCTCTGTGCTTCTACTTCTTTTCTTATCTGGGTGATCATATTCAAGTTGCTTGACCTGTCTGTTCTTGTACCTCTGAACTTTGTGATCTTAGTAAAGTTGCCTGACTCTCTGTGCTTCCATGTGAGCCATGTGATCTTAGGTAATCTGCCTGTCCTCATTGTGCTTCCATATATGAACTGTGTTCTCATAGGCAAAGTGCCTAAACTCTGTGCTTGTACTTCTGAACTCTGTGATCTTAGGCAGGTTTTATAACCACTCTGTGCTTCTACTTATGAGCTGTGTGATCTTAGGCAAGTTGACTGACCTCTCTGTTTTTCCACTTAGATGCTATGTGATCTTAGGTAAGTTGTCTGACCTCTCTCTGCTTTCTCTTCTGAGCTGTATGATGTTAGGCAAGTTGCCTGACCTCTCGGTGCTTCCACTTGTGAGATGTGTGATCTTAAGCAAGTTTTCTGACCTCTTGTGCTTCCATTTCTGAGCTTTGTGATCTTAGGCAAGTTGTCTAAACTCTCTGTGCTTTCTCAAGAGCTGTGTTATCTTAGGCACACTGCCTGACCTCTCTGTACTTCCAGCTCTGAGCTGCATGATCTTAGGAAAATTTCCTGACCTCTCTGTGAGCTGTGTAATGGTAGAAAAAGTGACTAACTTCTCTCTGCTTCCAATTCTAAGTTCTGTGATCTTAGGCAGGTTGCCTAACCTCTCTGTGCTTTCATTTCTGAGCTGTGTGATCTCAGCCAAGTTGTCTCCCTTCTCTGTGCTTCCACTGCTGAACTCTGTGACCTTAAATAAGTGGTCTGACATCTCTGTGTTTCCATTTCTGTTCTGTGAGGTCTCAGCGAGTTTTGCAGTTGCCTGACCACTCTATGCTTCCATATCTGAGCTCTGTGATCTTAGGAAAGTTGCCTAACATTTCTGTGCTTCTGTAGTTGAGGCCTGAGATTTTATACAATTTTCCTGCCCTCTCTCTGGTTCCAGTTATGTGCTGTAAGATCTTAGGGAAGTTGTCTAACCACCTCTCTTTGCATCCACTTTTGAGCTGTTTGATCCCAGGTTGCCAGACCTTGCTGTCCTTCCACTTATGAGCTGTGCGATCTTAGGCAAGTTTTCTAGCTTCTATGTGCTTCCACTTCTGAGCTGTGTGATCTAAAGCAAGTTGCCTATCTTCTTTGTGCTCCCATTTTTGAGCGTGTGATCTGAGGCAAGTTGACTGGCCTCTGTGCTACCAGAAAAGTGTTGTTTGATCTTAGGCAAGTTACCTGGCCTCTCTGTGCTTCGACATCTGAGCTCTGTCATCTTAGGAAAGTTGCCTGAACTGTCTGTGCTTCCATATGTAAGTTGTGTGATTTTAGGCAATTTGCCTGACCTGTCTGTGCTTCTATTTATGAGCTGTGTGATCTTAGGTAAGTTGCTTAACCTCTCTGTGCTTCCACTTAAGTAGTGTGATCTTAGGTAAATTGCCTGACCTCTCTGTGCTTCCAGCTCTGATCTAAATGATCTTAGGAAAAATTCCTGACCTCTCTCTAAGAGCTGTGTGCTGATAGGTATGGTGACTAACCTCTCTGTGCTTCCAACAAAGGGTTGTGTATTCTTAGGCAAGTTGCCTGAGCTCTCTGTGCTTCCACATCTTTTCTCTGTGACCTTAATTAAGTGGTCTGACCTCAGTGCTTTCACTTAGGTGCTGTGTGATCTTAGGTAAGTTGCTTAACCTCTCTATGCTTCCAATATGGAGCTGTGTGATCTTAGGCAAGTTGCCTGAGCTCTCTTTGCTTCTACATCTGAGCTCTGTGACCTTAATTAAGTGGTCTGAGCTCTCTGTGCTTCCACTTCTGATTTGTGTGATCTTAGGTAAGTTGCTCAACCTCTCTGTTTCCACTTCTGAGCTGTGTGACCTTAAATAAGTGGTCTGACATCTCTGTGCTTCCACATCTGAGATCTGTGATCTTAGGTATGTTACATGACCTCTCTCTCTGCTTCCTCCTCTGATCTGTGTTTTCTGAGGTATGTTGCCTGACCACTCTGCTTCCATAACTGAGCTCTGTGATCTTAGGAAAATTACCTAACCTCTCTGGGCTTCCATATTTGACCTGTGTGACTTTAAACAATTTCTCTACCTCTCTGTGGTTCTACTTATGAGCTGTCATATTTTAGGGAAGTTGTCTAACTTCTCTGTCTTCCTCTTCTGAACTTTGTGATCCTTATCAAGTTGTCTGTCCTCTTTGTCCTTACATTTTTGAGCTGTGTGATCTTACGCAAGTTGCCTGACCTCTGTGTATTTGCACCTTTGAGCTCTGTGATCTTAGTCAAGGTGCCTGACCTCTCTGTGCTTACACTTGAGGTGTCTGATCTTAGGCAAGTTGCCTGTCATCTTTGTGCTTTCACTTTAGAGCTGTGTGATCTTAGGAAAGTTGCCAGATCTCTCTGTGTTTCCACCTGTCAGCTGTGTGACCTTAGTCAAGGTGCCTGACCTCTCTGTGCTTCAACTTGAGCTGTATTATCTTAGGAAAGTGCCTAACATCTCTGTGCTTCTATATGTGAGCTGTGTGCCCTTAGGCAAGTTCCCTAACCTCTCTATGCTTCCACATGAGCTGTGTGTTCTGAGGTAAGTTGCCTAACCTCTCTGTGCTTCCACTTTTGAGTTGTGTGATGTTATGTTAGTTGCCTGAAGTGTCTCAGTGTTTCCACCTTTGAGCTCTGTGTTCTTAGTCATGTTGCCTGATGTTTCTGTGCTTCCATATCTGAGCTCTATGATGTCAGGGAGGTGTCCTGAATCTCTGTGCTTCCAAGTCTGAGTTTTGTGTTCTTAGGCAAGTTGCCTATCCTCTCTTTGCTTCTACTTATGAACTATGTGATCTTTGGCAGTTGCCTATCCTCTCTGTTCTTCCGCTTCTGTGTTGTGGGATCTTAGCCACGTTGCCTGAGCTCTATGAGCTTCTACTTGTTAGCTTTGTAAAGTTAGGCAAGATGTCTGACCTCTCAGTGCCCCTGTATCTTAACTGTGAGATACTTGGCAAGTTTCCTAACCTCTCTCTGCTTCCAGATGTGAGATGTGTGATCTTAAGCAAGCTTGCTAACTTCTCTGTGCTTCCAGATCTGAGCTATGTGATCTTAGGCAAGCTGCCTGACCTTTCTCAGGTGCCACTTCTTTGCTCTGTGATCTTAGGCAAGTTGTGGGACATCACTGTGCATCCATTTCTGCTATGTATGATCTTAGCCAGGTTGCCAGACCTCTGTGTGGTTTCACTTCTGAGCTGTGATATTTTAGGTAATTTGCCTGACCTTTGTCCTTCCACTTGCAAGCTATGTGACTTTAGGTAAGTTGCCAGATGTCTTTTTGTTTCCAGCTCATAGCTGTGACCTTAGTTAAGGAGCATGACCTCTCCGTACTTCCACTTCTGAACTGTGTTATCTTAGGTAAGTTGCCTGACTTCTCTGTGCTTCCTTTTGTGAGTTGTGTGCTCTTAGGCAAGTTCTGTAAATTCTCTGTACTTCCACTAAAGAGCTGTGTGATCTTAAGCACGTTGCCTGACCTCTCCGTGCTTTCACTTCAGATCTGTTCGATGTTAGGCACGCTACTTGACCTATCAGTGTTTCCACTAGAGCTGTTTGATCTTAGTAAATTGCTGACCACTCTGTGCTTCCACTTCTGAGCTGTGTGATCTTAGTCTAGTTGCCTGACCTCTCTGTGCTTCCACATCTGTGGTGTTTGATCCTAGGCTAGTTGCTGGACCTCCCAGTGCTTCTACTTATGGGCTATGTAATCTTAGGCAAGTCTCATAAACACTCTGTGCTTCCACGTCTGAGTTGTGTGATCTTAGGCATGCTGGCTGACCTCTCTGTGTTTCCACCTGTGAGCTGTTTGAGCTTAGTCAAGGTGCATAAGCTCTCTGAGCTTCCACTACAGCTGTGAGATCTTAGGCAAGTTGCCTGACCTCTCTGTGCTTCCACTTTGGAATTGTGTGATCTTAGGCAAGTTGGCTAACCTCTCTGTGCTTCCATATTGACCAGTGTGCTCTTAGGCAAGTTGCATAAACTGTCTGTGCTTCCACTTCTGAGCTCTGTGATCTTATGCAAGTTGTATAACCACTCTATGCTTACACTTCTGAGCTGTGTGAGCTTGGCAAGTTGCCTGACCTCACTGTGCTTCCATATATGAGCTGTGTGTACTTAGTAAATGTGCCTGATCTCTCTGTGTTTCCACTTCTGAGCTGTGTGTACTTAGTAAATGTGCCTGATCTCTCTGTGTTTCCACTTCTGAGCTGTGTGATCTTAGGCAAGTTGGCTAACCTCTCTGTGCTTCCATATGTGACCAGTATGCTCTTAGGCAAGTTGCCTAAACTCTCTGTGCTTCTACTCCGAGCCTTGTGATCTTAGGCTACTGCCTAACCTCTCTGTGTTTCCACTTCTGATCTGTGTCATCCTAGGCAAGATGCCTGAACTCTCTGTGCTTCTGTTTCTGAGCTGTGTTCAGTTCATTTGAGTCATTCAGTCATGTGTGACTCTTTGAGACCCCACAGACTGCAGCATGTCAGACTTCCCTGTCCATCACCAACTCCGGGAAATTGCTCAAACTCATGTCCATCAAGTCAGTGATGCCATACAATCATCTTTTCCTCTGTCATACCCTTCTTCTTCTGCCTTCAAGCTTTCCCAGCATCAGGGTCTTTTCCAGTGAGTCAGTTCTTTGCATCAGGTGGCCAAAGTATTGGAACTTTAGCTTCAGCATCAGTCCTTCCAATGAATATTCAGGACTGATTTCCTTTAGGATTGACTGGTTGGATCTCCTTGCAGTCCAAGGGATTCTCAAGAGTCTTCTCCAACACACAGTTCAAAAGCATCAATTCTTTGGTGCTCAGCTGTCTTTATGGTCCAACTCTCACATCCATATATGACTATGGGAAAAACCATAGCTTTGACTAGACAGATCATTGTTGGCAAAGTAATGTCTCTACTTTTTAATATGCTGTCTAGGTTGGTCATAACTTTTCTTCCAAGGAGCAAGGGTCTTTAAATTTCATGGCTGCAGTCACCATCTGCAGTGATTTTGGAGCCCAAGAAGATAAAGTCTGTCACTGTTTCCATTGTTTCACCCTCTATTAGCCATGAGGGATTGGGACCAGATGCCATGATCTGATTTTTTTGAATATTGAGTCTTAAGCCAGCTTTTTCACCCTCCTCTTTCACTTTCATCAAGAGGCTCTTTAGTTCCACTTCTCTTCTAGTGTAGTGTCATCTAGGGTAGTGTCATCTGCATATCTGAGGTTATTGATATTTCTCCCAGGAATCTTGATTCCAGCTTGTGCTTCATCCAGACTGACATTTCACATGATGTACTCTGCATAGAAGTTAAATAAGCAGGGTGACAATATACAGCCTTGATGTACTCCTTTCCCAATTTGGAACCAGTCTGTTGTTCCATGTCCAGTTCTAACTGTTGCTTCTTGACCTGAATACAGATTTCTCAGGAGGCAGATAAGGTGGTCTGGTATTCCCATCTCTTTAAGAATTTTCCACAGTTTGTTGTGATCCACACAATCAAAGGCTTTGGCATAGTCAGTAAAACAGAAGTAGATGTTTTTCTGGAACACTCTTGCTTTTTCAATGATCCAACATTTTGACAATTTGATCTCTGGTTCCTCTGCCTTTTCTAAATCCAGCTTGAACATCTGAAAGTTCTTGGTTCACGTACTGTTGAAGCCTAGTTTGGAGAATTTTGAGCATTACTTTGCTAGCATGTGAGATGAGTGCAATTGTGTGGTAGTTTGAACATTCTTTGGGATTGCCTTTCTTTGGGATTGGAATGAAAACTGACCTTTTCCAGTCCTGTGGCCACTGCTGAGTTTTCCAAATTTGCTGGCATATTGAGTGCAGCACTTTCACAGCATCGTCTTTTAGGATTTGAAATAGCTCAACTGGAATTCCATCATCTCCACTAGCTTTGTTCATAGTGATGCTTCCTAAGGCCCACTTGACTTCACATTCCAGAATGTCTGGCTCTAGGTGAGTGATCACACCATCATGGTTATCTGGGTCATTAAGATCTTTTTTGTATAGTTCTTCTGTGTATTCTTGCCATCTCTTCTTAATATCTTCTGCTTCTGTTAGGTCCATACCATTTCTGTCCTTTATTGTGCCCATCTTTGCATGAAATATTCCCTTTGTATCTCTAATTTTACTGAAAGAGATCTCTAGTCTTTCCCATTCTATTGGTTTCCTGCATTTCTTTGCATTTATCACTGAGGAAGGCTTTCTTATCTCTCCTTGCTATTCTTTGGAATTCTGCATTCAGATGGGTATATCTTTCCTTTTCTCTTTGCCTTTAGCTTCTCTTCTTTTCTCAGCTATTTGTAAGGCCTCCTCAGACAACCATTTTGCCTTTTTGCATTTCTTTTTTTTGGGGATGTCTTGATCACCGCCTCCTGTACAATGTCACGAACCTCTGTCCATAGTTCTTTAGGCACTCTATCAGATCTAATCCCTTGAATCTATTTGTCACTTCCACTGTATAATCATAAGGGATTTGATTTACATCATACCTGAATGGTTTAGTGGTTTCCCCTACTTTCTTCAACTTTAGTCTGAATTTGGCAATAAGGAGTTCATGATCTGAGCAACAGTCACATCCTGGGCTTTTTTTTTGTGTGTGTGTGACTGTATAGAGCTTCCATCTTCAGCTACAAAGAATATAATCAATCTGATTTCAGTATTGACCATCTGGTGATGTCTATGTGTAGAGTCAGGTTTTGGGGGCCTCAAAGAGGATGTTTGCTACAACCAGTGCATTCTCTTGACAAAACTTTGTCAGGCTTTGTCCTACTTCACTTTGTACTCCATGGCCAAAGTTGCCCATTACACCAGGTATCTCTTGACTTCCTACTTTTGCATTCCAGTCTGCTGTGATGAAAGAAACGTGTTTTTGTTTTTGTTTTCTATTAGTTCTAGAAGGTCTTGTATGTCATCATAGAACTGTTCAACTTCAGCTTCTTCAGCATTAGTGGTTGGGGCATAGACTTGGATTACTATGATATCAAGTGGATTGCCGTGGAAATGAACAGAGATCATTCTGTCATTTCTGAGATTGCGCCCATCTTAGGAATGTCGCATATCCGCTCTGTGCCTGAACTTCTGAGCTGTGAGATCTTAGGCTAGTTGCCAATCTCTCTGTGCTTCCACTTCAAGCTGTGTGATCTTAGGCAAGTTGCTTGACTTCTGTGTGCTTCATTTTGTGGCTGTGTGATCTTAAGAAAGTTGCCTGAACTCTCTGTGCTTCCACTTTTGAGCTGTGTGATATTTGGTAAATTGCCTGACCTCTCTGTTCTTCCATATCTAAGCTCTGTGACATTAGGCAAGTTCCCTAACATCTCCATGCTTCTCTTTCTGACCTGTGTGATCTTAGGCAAGTTCCCTGATCTCTCTTTGCTTCCAATAAGAGCTGTGTGACTTTAGCAAGTTGCCTAACCTCTCTGTGCTTCCACTTCTGAACTGTGTGATCTTAGTCAAGAAGTGTGACCTCTGTGTGCTTCCAAATATGAGCTGTGTGTTCTTAGGCAAGTTGCTGAACATCTCTATGTGTCCACTTTTCAGCTGTGTGATTTTGGGCAAGATGCCTGACCTCTCTGTGCCTCCAAATCTGAGCTGTGAGATCTTAGGCAAGTTGCCTAACCTCTCAGTGCTTCCATATCTGAGATGTCTGATCTTAGGCAAGCTGCCTGACCTCCCTGTGCTTCCATATTTGAGCTATGTGATTTTAGGCAAGTTGCCAAAACTCTCTGTGCTTCCATATGTGAGCTGTATCTTAGTCAGGATGTCTGACCTCTGTGCTTCCACTTCTGAGCTGTGTGATTAGGTAAGCTGCCTAACATCTCTGTGCTTCCTCTTGTGAACTGTGTAATTTTAGGCAAGTTGCCTAAACTCTCTGTGCTTCCACAGAAGCTCTTTGATCTTAGGCAAGTTGCCTGATGTCTTTGCTTCCATATCTGAGCAGTGTGATCTTAGGTAACTTGCCTAACCACTCTGTGCTTCCACTTCTGAGGTGTGATCTTTGGTAAGTTTCCTGACTTTTCCGTGCTTGCACTAATGAGCTGTGTAATCTTAGGCAAGTTGCCTAAATTTTCTGTTTCCACTTCTGTGCTCTGTGTTCTTAGGCAAGTTGGGTAATCTCTCTGTGCTTCCAATTCTGAGCTGTGTGACCTTAGGCAAGGTGCCTGACATCTCTTTGCTTTAACCTCTGAGCTGTTTGACCTTAAGGCATGTAGCCTGACCTCTCTGTGCTTCCACCTCTGAGCTGTGTGATTTTAGGCGAGTTGCCTAACCTCTGTGCTTACACTTCGGCGCTGTGGGAACTAAGCAAGTTGCCTGAACTCCCTGTGCCTTCATATCTGAGCTGTGTGATGTTTCACAAGTTGCCCATTCTCTCTGTGCTTCCACTAGTGAACTGTGTGATTTTGTCAAGTTGCCTGACCTCTCTGTGCTTCCACCTCTGAGCTGTGAGATATTAGGCAAGTTGCCTAACCTCTCAGTGCCTCCCTGTCTGAGATGTGTGATCTTAGGCAAATTCCCTAATGTATTGGTGCTTCCATGTATGAGCTGTGTGATCTTAGGCAAGCTGCCTGACCTCTCTTTGCCCCCGTATTTGAGCTGTGTGATTTTAGGCAAGTTGCCTAACCTCTCTGTGCTTCCATATCTGAGCTATGTGATCTTAGGCATGTTGCCTAACCTCTCTATTCTTCCACATCTGAACTGTATGACCTTAAGCAAGTTGCCGAACCTCTCCATGCTTCCACATGTGAGTTGTGTGAACTTAGGGAAGTTTCATAACCTGTCTGTGCTTCCATATATCAGTTGTATAACCTTAGGCAAGTTGCATACCCTCTCTCTGCTTCCATATGTGACCTGTGTGATCTTAGGCAAATTTTGCAACATCTCTGTGCTTCCACTTCTGATCTGTGTATCTTATCAAAGGTTCATGATCTCTCTGTGCTTTTACATCTGAGCTGTGAGATCTTAGGCAAGTTGTGTATTCTGTCTGTGCTTCCATTTATGAGCTGTGTGATCTTAGGTAAACTGCCTGACATCTCTGTGCTTCCATCTTTGAGCTGTGTGACCTTAGGTAAGTTGCCTTACCTCTCTGTGCTTCAACTTCTGTACTACATGATGTTAGGCAAGTTACCTAAACTCTCTGTGCTTCCACATCTAAGCTGTGTGATCTTAGGCAAGTTGCCTAACATCTCTTTGCTTCCACTTCTGAGCTCTATGATTGTAGTAAGTTGCTGAACTTTTCTATACTTCCATATCTGAGTTGTGTCATCTTAGGCAAGTTGCATAACCTCTCTGTGCTTCCACTTCTGAGCAGTGTGATCTTAGGCAAGCTGCCTGACCTCTCTGAACTTCCACATCTTCGTTGTTTTATCTTAGGCAAGTTGTGTGAAAACTCTGAGCTTCCACGTCTGAACTGTGTGATCTTAAGCAAGTTGCCTAACCTCCCTGTGCTTCCACTTCTGAGCTCTGTGATCTTCCACAAGTTGTATAACCTCTCTATGCTTATACTTCTGAGCTGTGTGATCTTGGCAAGTTGCCTGACCTCACTCTACTTCCATATATGAGCTGTGTGTCCTTAGTAAATGTGCCTGACCTCTCTGTGTTTCCACTTTTGAGCTGTGTGGTTATAGGCAAGTTGCCTGACTTCTCTGTGCTTCTGTTTCAGAGGTCTGTAATCATAGGCAAGTTGCCTAACCTCTCTATGCTTCTACTTCTGAGCTGTGTGATCTTAAGCTACCTCATAATCTCTCTGTGCTTCCACTTCTGATCTGTATCATCCTAGGCACAAGTTGCCTGTGCTTCCATATCTGAGCTGTGTTCAGTTAATTTGAATCACTCAATCATGTGTGACTCTGAGTGTTATGCCCACTGTCCGAATCCCCCAGCAGGAAAAGAGAAGACCTCCATGACAATGCAACACGCAAAGGAAGGGAAATTTATTGCTGACTCGAGTCAGGGCCCCTGCTGCAACCAACGCAGTGGTGCAAAGTCAGAGAGCCCTGAGCCCCAGTTTCCACACACATTTATAGGGTGCTCGATTTCAAACATAAGCAGTGGGTAGTGGGCACAAGCGGATTGGTTACATGTTTGCAAAACAATTTTATTGGTACAAACTTTCGCGCGCGTGGGACTTTCCAGGGGACCTTCTCAGAGGTTTACTGGGCGCGTACTGATTAGCTGGTCTCTGGTGGCCTGTTGAGAGCAGATAATTACCCTACCCTCGGGAGAAACTGAAACTTAGGCCTACTCTTAGTTCAGGCAGGGCTCCTGTCATGTTGCTAGTCTTGACAGTCTCACACTGAGACCCCGTGGACTATAGCATGCCAGACTTCCCTGTCCTATTACTGCATGGCAAACAGATGGGGATAATGGTAACAGTGACAGGCTTTATTTTCTTGGACTCCAAAATCACTGCAGATGGTGACTGCAGCAATGAAATTAAAAGTAGCTTGCGCCTTGGAAGAAAAGCTATGGCAAACCTAGACAGTGTATTAAAAAGCAGAGCCATCATTTTGTTGACAAAGGTCCATATGGTCAAAGCTATGCTTTTTCCAGTAGTCATGTATGGATGTGAAATTTGGACCATACGGAAGGCTGAGAGCCAAAGAATCGATGCTTTCAAATGGTGGTGCTGGAGACTTTTAAGAGTCTCTTGGACAGTAAGGACAACAAACCAATCAGTCCTGAAGGAAATCAACCCTGAATATTCATTCGAAGGACTGATGCTGAAGCTGAAGCTCCAATACTTTGGCCACCTGATGCATGAGTGCTGACTCATTGGAAAAGACCATGATGCTGGGAAAGATTGAAGGCAGGAGGAGGAGACGACACAGTATGAGATGGTTGGATGTCATCACCAACTAATGGACATGAGTTTGAAGAACCTTCAGGAGATAGTGAAGGACAGGGAAGCATGGCATGCTGCAGTCTATGGGGTCACAAAAGTTGGACACGACTGAGGGACTGAACAACAGTAAACGTTTCTATTACGAATTGATAAACTTTGCCAGTGAAATTAGTTGTATGTTTTTCCAAATTTGTAAATTTCTGTTTAATTTGCTTATGGGATGTTTTTGCCATGCAATTTTTAATTCCCATGGTTTTCCCTTATTGCTTCTGGATTTGAAGTCATCCTTTGAAAATTTTTCTTGAGTACTAGTTCATAAAGGAATTTCCTGTGGTTGTACATTTGTGGGCAGGAGAGAAAGAAGGGGATCATATTAAGGTGTCAGGTGTAAGAGGAACCCTGAAAAGAAGTGACCATCATGTGAGAAATCTGGGAAAACAATTTCACTAAGTCAAGAGAATTATGTGTTTGGACCATATATATATACACACACACACATACACACACACATGAAGTGAAGTGAAGTTGCTCAGTCGTGTATATAATTAATTTTATATACTTTATATAACTGCTTGGGGTTTCCTGGTGGCTCAGATGATAAAGAATCTACCTGCAATGCAGGAGACCTGGGTTCAATCCCTGGATCAGGAAGATCCCCTGGAGAAAGAAATGGCAACACACTCCAGTATTCTTGCCTGGAGAATTCTATGGACAGAGGAGACTGGTGGGCTACAGTCCATGGGGTGCAAAGAGTTGGACATGACTGAGCAACTCACACACACACACACACACACACACAACAACTGCTTTTCTATTTTTTGTTTTCTTTTTTTCCTCTTCTTTTTTTTTTTCAGCATGTTTGTTTGTTTTGTTTTTTGCTTTATTCCCCAGTTGGCACTGTGTTTCAGTTTTGTTTTCCAGTTTGTGTTTAAGTTAGTTTTGTTTTTAATCAGTCAGTATCACCTTTGGTTTACTTTGCTGGCCAGATCACTCTTTTGTACTTTCTTTTCTTTGGCCTCCTGTGGTTCAGTTTGTGTGTATGTGTGTGTGTGTTTGTGTACCTTTGTTTTTGTTGTTAGTCTATTTGATTTTTTATTTGATTTTGTATTTACTGTTTGTCTGGGTTCACCTTTGTTTCTTGTTATGTTTTGCTTTTTTTTGTGTGTGTTTATTTTAACCCCCTTTAATTCCATAACAAATTACTTGTGGAATCTCAGTTCCCTGGCCAGAGATCAGACCTGAGACTTTAGAATGGGAGCACTGAGTCCAGGACTCTAGACTGCCAGAGAACTCCTATCATTAGGGAGTATTAATTTGTGATAACTCCCGTGAATGCCTTCACCTGTGTATAGGACCTGGCATCACTCAACTGCTGGCAGCACCCAGTGCAGGATGCCTCACCAAAGCAAAGAGTAAGACAAAAACAAAGCTCAGTCATCAGCAGACAGGATTGTCACAAACACCCTAAAACATACCACCTCACATAACCCTGCCCATCAAGAAAGAAAAAAAAATTCACCTCCTCCCACCAGAATGCAGGAACAAGTTACTCCAATCACAAAGCCTACAGAAACCACTTGACCAAACTTATGCACTGAGGGCATAAACCAAAAGGAAGAAGGAACATGACCCTATAGTCTGGGAAAAGGAGGCATCAAACACAGTAAGTTACAATAAAAAAAAAAAAAAAAAGGCAGAGAAATATTGTGAAAATGAAGAGCCAAGGTAGAAAATATCAAGACCAAGTAAACAGAGAGGAAATAAGCAAACTACCTGAAAAATAATTCAGAGTAATGATAGTAAAGATGATCTGAAAAGCTTGAAAACAGAATGGAGAAAATATGAGAATCAACACATTTAAATATTTATAAAGTCAGTCACATATGTACTCTTATGTTTAATGATTTATATAAATCACATGTCCAGTCTTATTCCCATATTTACATACTCATGTACAAACATCTCTATGTTCTCTCACATACACATACCAGCTGCCACTCATACACATGCTTACAAATTCACTAAAACAAGTTTATGCTCATATGAAGACACTTTCACACATTTACTAACAGAAACATCTTCAATTCTCACACACATGTAGACACATATATGCTACCACAAATGCATATATTCTCTCATTCACATGAATATGTTCACAAAGTTAGTCACATATAAGACACACTCATATGTCTCACATGAACACACACATTTTTTAAAAATTTAAATTTATATTTATTTTAAAAGATAATTTGCCACTTGTAACTTATTTCCAATCAAATGACCAATTACTAGTATCAAAAGCAGTAAGAGCACTTCTATTGTATGTCCACCATGGCCCATTAGTACTTCATTTTTTAAAATTTTATTTTATTTTTTAAAAAATTTATTTATTTTTTGGAGGCTAATTACTTTACAATATTGTATTGGTTTGTCATACATTGACATGAATCCACCACGGGTGTACATGTGTTCCCCATCCTGAACCCCCCTCCCACCTCCCTCCCCATCCCATCCCTCTGGGTCATCCCAGTGCACCAGCCCCGAGCACCCTGTATCATGCATCAAACCTGGACTGGTGATTCGTTTCACATATGATAAGACTGTGGTCTTGATAAGGTTGTAGATAGGTATAGTGGGGGTAAGCTGTAATTGAAAAGCAGGGATTCTTGAATTTAAGATTTCAGAGGTGGGCAGTCCTGGTTGGTCAACTCCATGAGTGAAAAATAAAGGGAAGATGTACAGTATTAGCAGTTCCATTTTGTTATCATGCTATCTTTGATTCCTCAATGACACTCTTACTTCCTTGGCTTTTACTACTAGTTGGTCTCATTATTGTGCCAGTGTGCTTGTCTCATCACAGAACTCTTCTGCCTCTCCAAAAATATCAGATTTCTAATAAACTTGGTTTTGCTTTCATTTCCAGTGTGTCTGTGCCATCTTTGGTCTTTACTTTTTTTAATATAAATTTATTTATTTTAATTGGAGGCTAATTACTTTACAATATTGTATTGGTTTTGCCATACATTGACATGAATCCGCCATGGGTGTACATGTGTTCCCCATCCTGAACCCCCCTCCCACCTCCCTCCCCATCCCATCCCTCTGGGTCATCCCAGTGCACCAGCCCTGAGCACCCTGTATCATGCATTGAACCTGGACTGGTGATTCATTTCACATATGATAATATACATGTTTCAATGCCATTCTCCCAAATCATCCCACCCTCACCCTCTCCCACAGAGTCCAAAAGACTGTTCTATACATCTGTGTCTCTTTTGCTGTCTTGCATACAGGGTTATCATTACCATCTTTCTAAATTCCATATATATGTGTTAGTATACTGTATTGGTGTTTTTCTTTCTGGCTTACTTCACTCTGTATAATAGGCTCCAGTTTCATCCACCTCATTAGAACTGATTCAAATGTATTCTTTTTAATGGCTGAGTAATATTCCATTGTGTATATGTACCACAGCTTTCTTATCCATTCGTCTGCTGATGGACATCTAGGTTGCTTCCATGTCCTGGCTATTATAAACAGTGCTGCGATGAACACTGGGGTACATGTGTCTCTTTCAATTCTGGTTTCCTCAGTGTGTATGCCCAGCAGTGGGATTGCTGGGTCATATGGCAGTTCTATTTCCAGTTTTTTAAATGAACACACACATTCTTGCACATTGACTCCTGAACACACTAAGACATGCTTTTCATTTCCCTTTCAGCATGCTCACATGTATGGACACACTTGCACATTTTTCACAGACAAACATGCTGGTACATTCACACAAAAGATCTAATACACTCACATTCACTCACACACGAATAAGCTTGCACACTGACATACATGTATATTCACTGAAACAAATATGCTCATATATACACTTGTAAATCACTCAGACATCAAGTTCACATATTCACATGAATGAACATGCACACAGGTACATGTATATTAACTCAGTCACATACAAGAACATGCTTACACACTGGCAGACACAGTGACCTACTCTCACGATCATTTGCACACACACTCACATACATTCACACTCACACATGTATTCACATACATGAACACTATGATATTCTCTTACACACGAAGACACAGTAAATCATGCATTCATTCCCACTTGCACATGAATATACACCTACAGACCGACAATCACTCCCCAGGAATACACTCATGCATTCAATCACACATAGGAGCACACTCTTACATTCATTCACACAAATGAGCATGATCACATTAACATGATTAGATGTGCAAATATGCACACACATTCCTTCACACATATGTACATTCATAACCAATCACAGGATACTCACACAGTCATGCAAACTAAGATGTCGACATTAAACTGGCATGAACGTGCTCACATAAAACTGCTTCTATATTCATTCACGCATGAGTGTTCATAAGTTAATCCACACGTGAATGCCATCACATAGTCACATACATGAACGTACACATGATCACATATTTCAGTACAATCACACATATATGTTCATACATCTGCATATTCACACATTCACTTAATGAACATAGTCATATTTTAACATGATCAAACACAGGAAAACCTCAAATTTAGTTACATAAAGGAAAATTTCACATAAGTGTACCTAATTATATTCAGTCACACATATAAACCTGCTCAGACACTCATGAACAGAGGATAACTTAAACAGATAAGCAAGATCAAAGAAATATATTGATATATTCAGTCAAATGACCTTGTTCACAAATTAATTCAAGCACAAAGGCATGCCCACATATACTCACAACTTCACTTAAAATTTACATCGTGCTCACATACATGACCTTGCTTACACATTCAGTTGCACAAAGGAAAAATAATTATACATTAATACCTTCACACACACCAACTTGCTCATGCCATAATTTATACACATGAACATGCTCACATTTATGTACTTGCTCACACACTAAGATATGAATGAATACACAAATTCATGTATTCACAAATACAAACTATAACACTAGCAGATTAAAATGCTCAAAACACAAACATCTCCACACTTTCATTTTCATAGGTTCATGCTCACACACACAAGCATACTCAGACATTCACTCACACATGAACCTACTTAAACATGAACATTCCCAGACACACAAATGTGCTCAGCCATTATGTCACTAACAGCTGTAGACCTCCACTTTCACTCACATCCCACATAAACATGCACTTTCTCATGGACTTACATACAGAAAAATTATATACTCACCCATACTCAGTCCCCACATCCATTCATACACACTGACATGGGCATGTTCTCACATTTATTTTTAAAACCACATGCTAACACAAATAAGTCATGCATGACAAGTTCACAAACATGAACACTCTGACATACTCACATAGTCTGCATGCTCATAAACACACATACATGTGCATTTACACATTCATACACACCCCCAAAACACTTATGCACATACATGGGCATGATCACACATTCACATTTAGCCAAGATCATATTCACTCAATCTCTCACAAACAAACACACAAATACACATTCACTCACAGTTGCACATGGGCACACTGACATTATCACTTCCACATAAGGAGCACACTTTAGGTCATACACAAACATAATCACATTCACTCACAGAAAAGAACACATAGTTTACCATGCACCTACACACACAAGCATGCTTGTATATTCACTAACACACACATGTGTTCCTAAAATCATTTAAACTTTCATTTCAGTAATATACACACATAGTTATGTCTGTGTGTATAGTGACAGTCCTGTTTGTACATTTACTGAAACACAAATGTAGAAAAACACAAATACAAAGGATACATTCATTCATAGTCATGAACACACATGATATGCTTACATTTTCATTTGAACACAGGAACATCATCTGATGTATATATTCACACAGTCATTTGCAGACACACAGGAATATGTGCACATATATACACAGTGAACCTGATCACAGACTCACAAATACACTCTGCAACAGTCATGTACATGTATATGATCACCATTCACACATACATGCATGCATCGATTCAGAAATAGATGTACACATTAACAAGCTCACACAGATCATCGTGGTTACACATTCACTCAGAGGTAAACATGCTACCATCATGCACATGCTTACAAATTCACTCAAAAATGTGAACACACAGAAACACACAAAAGCACATTAATACACTGACATATGAACAGGCTCAATTCACTCTTATACACAAATACGCTCACATACATCCACAAGTTACACATTCACTCAGTTGAACATGCTTACAGATTTACTCCCATTCATAGACACACTGACACATGGACAAATTCATACAAATGTTCTCAAGTTAAAATAGTTATGCATTCATTCACACACTCGAATATTCCTCATGTACAGTCATTCATAAATTTACTTACATGCATGAGCATACTCCTCCTTAAGTTGTTTGCAAGCGAACATGTACATTCAATCACACATACAAATATGGTTACAAACTCCTTCACACATGTAGACACCCTTACACATAATAAGGGTGTCTTGCACACACATACATTATGCTGCCCTCACATCAGGACCCAGTGTTCTCAAAGCAGCCCTCTTTTAGCGGACTGTCACACATTTACCACATGAACTGTTGTGTGGGCTCCAAAATATTAATACCCTGACTGACTCTGATTGACACAGGTGCCCACACCTCCCTAATCCCAGAAAGGACTCATATTTTAAAGCAGGCATCCTCTTGTGCTTTATGAAGGGAAATTGCCAGTAATTCAGTGAGGTGTTTGCTAACAGTTGTGATGGTGTGTGACACAGAGTCACAGCCAGGTCCAGTGATGAGGATGACATCAATACAGTGCCAAAGCCGAGTTTCTATGGGAGTTGCTGGTACAGAGCAGGCACCTAGTTCCAGATGGCAAATCCTATGTACAATCACAGAGCTATTCATGTACCCCATAGGCAACTGAGAAAAGGTGTACTATTGATCCGCAATGGGGAAGGCAAATTGTAGTTGACCATCCTATGACATATTTAGCAAAGGGAACATGTTAGCCCATTCTAGGACTTCGAACCATTCACTAGTATTATCCTTCACTAAGATATGACATTCATAATGTTAATACCCAGTAGAGGGGCTCTAATACAGGGAGCAGACTTGTTTACCTCTTTGTAGACTATAGATAACATCTATCCATTAGTAGTGGCTTTAAGCACAGGCCATATCAGGGAACTGAAGATGGGAATTCATATCCTTTCATTAAGTCATCTATGACAGGCCATAATCCTTCTTACACAGGTAGAGGAATGTTAACTCATTCCCACTGGCCAATGCTCACCAGCAGCATAAAAGCCTTAGGCTTGTTTCATGAGGTTACCTGCTACCTGAGAAAGTCCATTCCGAAATGGGAAAAGAGATGGTCTCAGAGAGAACGATTAGGGCAGAAGCATCTTTTAGAAAAACTAAGTCAATTTTAAAACCTCAGTAAAGAATTAGCCCTTCAATTAATTCTCCTCCTAGTTTGTTCAATGTCTGGTCTATAAGTGAAACTTGAAAGCTTAGAAAAGGTTGCTGTTATAAGCCATGAATAATGCCAGGATTTGTGACCTCCAGAGGAGCGAAATTCGATCTGGGGCCAGTGATGAGGCTTGATTGCTCAGAGCTTTATGTGAAATCAAGTTTTAGTAAATTATTAAAGACATAGAGAAAGCTTCTGACATATACATCAGAATGAGACAGAAAGAGTGCCCCGTTGCTAGTTTTTAACAAGGAGCTATATCCCTATTAGCAAGCTGCTAATTAGAGAAAGGAAATGCCTCAAAAACTGAGAGTTGCACCAGGCCCCTCACCCACAACATGCATTTTGAGATAGCATTGGCACAAGGTGAGTCATCCCCAGCCATAAAACAATTGACATGAATCTTGAAGAAAGGCAGATTTCCAAGCAAATACATAGTTCATTAACATAGCTTAAGAAAACATTTCCATAAGAAAAACACATTGGTTAGCTCAAGGTTTGAGATAAAGTTAAGTTCAGGTGGGACCAAGTGTCGCCATGCCATGGCAACACAGGATTAGAAGAGAAAAGAAAAAAAGACATCTGCCAGTTGTACTTTATTTCCTCCTGCATCTTGGGGACCTCTGGCCTCCCTATTGAGGCTATTAACACTCATAAACTAGTTCCAGTTTGGTGAAAGGAAAGCTCCTAGTACCCCAACCTCCCATGTTGGTAAAGGAGATCCAACATTTGATCCTGGCAGACTCTCAAAGGACATTAGCATCCATTAACCGGGGTTGAAGGAATGGGCTTCTCCTCAGACCACAGATATCATGCAGCGTAGTGATTAGCCAAGTCTTGAGGGGGCTGAATTCAGTCATGAGACCACGAAGTTGTATCTTGGGGTGGGGGTCAGCTTCTTTACAGGCAGTGATGTCTAATGCTCAGACAATTCAAAAGGACATAGCTGCCCTGGATTTAACAGAAGCTCATGAATGACAAACTTAGAGTCAAGTGCTGCCTGTTAAGTGTACATTCAATACCCTACCTGGCCTAATTCAAAATCACTGTCCATAGAGTGATTGCCCCCTTCCTTGGCAAAATGATCCACTTAACACCAGGTCCCCTTTTAAACATGAACTCTGAAATGAAAAAGAGAAGTTGGTTGTATTGGACCCCAAGGGATAAGGAGCCATGAGATATTAGATGATCTCTGATAAATCTGTATAGCAATTGATATAGTTACTAAAGTTATATTCCAACCTGGTCTGGCTTTTCCTTCAGTGACAGCCTGATCTTCCATGTCTGCCCTTGACCTCTGCCAGTACCAAGGACCAGACACCACATCAAGACCCAGGGGTCTCAAAGCAGGCCTCTTCTGGCAGGCAGTTGACCTCTTACCATATAAACTGTAGTGTTGGCTCAAAAATATTAACAACATTGCCTGGCTCTGATTTACACAGGTGTCCACATCTTCTGAAACCCAGGGAGCACTCATATTTTAAAGCAGGGGTCCCCAACCTCCAGGATCTAATGCCTGATGATCTGAGGTGGAGCTGATGTAATAAAAATAGGAATAAAGTACACAATAAATGTAATGCACTTGAATCATCCTGAAACCATCCCTCCTACCACCCCAGCCCGTGGGAAAATTATCTTCCACAAAGCCCATCTATGGTGCCAAAAAGACTGGGGGCTGCTGCATTAAAGGGATTCCCCCAGGAGACGACTAGCTTGGGAGGAGCGTTAATTGAAGGGATAATTTGCTACTGAGCTTTTAAAATTGGCTTTATTTTGCTAAAGAATGCCTCTGCCTTGGTTGTTCTGAGTCTCCTTTTCCCAGTTTTGAAATGGATTTCCTCAATCAGCAGATAACCTCATAAAATAAGCCTAACGTGTTTATGCCACTGGTAGGCTCTGACCAGTGGGAATGAATTAACCTTCCTTTACCCATGTGAGAGGTACTGACTAAATGTAAAGCACTCAAGGATTATGGCCTGTCATAGCCAAGTTAATAAAAGGATATGGATCCCCAACTTTCAGTTTCCTGCTATGGCATGTCCTCAAAGCCACTAGTAACAGGTAGGGGCTGTCTATGGACTAGAGAGAGTTAAAGAAGGCTGCTCCCTGTATCAGAGCCCCTCTACTAGGTATTGACATTATGAATCTCATACCGAAATGAATGACACTCAAGTAATATTGGTAAATGGTTCAGAGTCCAAGACTGGGCTAACATGTTCTCTTTGTTAAATAGGTCATAGGATAATTGGTCACAATTTGCCTTCCCCCTTTAAGGATCAACAGTACAATTTTTTCCCAGTTGCCTGTTGGGTACATGAATTCCTCTGTGATTGTATTTGGATTTGCAGTCTGGACCTAGATGCATGTTCTGTACTGGCATCTCCTGCAGAAACTCAGCTTTGGCATTGTATTGATGTCATCCTCATCCCTGGGCCTGGCCAAGACTCTATGTCACACACCATCACTACTGTGAGTGAACACCTTACTGAGGGCATGGTCAGTTGCCCTCCATAAGGTAAAAGGCACCTCCTAGTTTGTTAAATACCTGGGCTATAATTGAATCTCAAAAGGGTAACCTAGTCCAAGTTTGGTAAAAGGTCCTAGGGCCCCACCCTCCCATGTTGGTAAAGGAGATCCAAGATTTTGTAGGAATGTTTGGACTCTGGTGCCAACCTCCAACATTTGCTGGTACCTGTGTATGGAGTCACCCTCAGGACTTCCACTTATCTGTGGGGACCCAAGCAACAACAGTCACTAAATAAACTAAAGAAGGCTATTGTTCTAGCTCTGCAACTTGTGCTCTGAGGACAGACCTTACAGGTAAAAGTTTGGGTGACCCTAAAATTCACTCTGGGAGCCACTGGACCAAATTTCCATGGGCTTTAGCAACGCTCAGACTCAGTGCGAAGGTATTGGCCAATGGAGAGGCAGCTTCCAGAGTTACACTGAGCCCTTATCGAAACTCAAGTCTCTTCTGCAGAGCCAGTTACGCTATGGATTGAGATTCCTATTATGCCCTGGGGAATAGCAGAAGCTCCTCCTATACCAACAGAAGTCTCTATTAAAATAGTAATGTATCTATTGAATTGAGCTCAACCTCTCTCTGCTAGAGAATTGCAACTCCATGAGAATATAGCTACATTCTCTGACACTGAAGTTAATTTGCATAACCTCCAGGCCTTTTTTTTAAATGTATATAATCACGTGTGTATAATATTGAACATTTTATACTTTTAATTTAACTTTTACTTTAGTTATTTTTTAGTGAACTCCAGTTGATTACAATATAGCATTAATTTCAGGTGTACATAGTGTGATTCAGATTTTACAGTCCTTGCGACTGCCATACAAATTATACAGTCAACCCAAAATTCCCACTTCATGGTAAAGCAGAAGAACAACAGGCATCATAATCATTGCTTGGTTTTTTTTTTTAACCTATCCTGTCATCCTCCAGTAGCAGGTATCATGAAAGACATAAAGGACTTTTAAATCAAGGGCTAGTAAGAGAACTTGGAGAGCAGTGGTCCTTCAAATGGTCTAGAATACTGCCCATGGTTTAGATTATATTAAATTCATGTCCATATGGCATAACTCTACCACATTTAACTTCACAACTAATGACAAGGACCCCACAGAGATATTTCTGTGTTTACTGGTATAACATTCCCACCAGACACAACCCAATTATTGGTTTTCACAGACATGGGAGCCCAGGCATTGCCATGTACAGAAAAGAAACATTCACCTGATACTTTCATCTTTCCTTTCTCCCTCATAGAAAACCCAGAGCTTAGCCACATCCTTCATGATCCTGATGAGAACCTGACATGGACTAATGGTTGTGAAACCATCCTGAGCCTGTGTTCATCATCATCCAGTATAAGCCAAACAAACTACCCATCACTTTCTCAACAGAGTTGACCTTATCCACCATCCATGTACTTTGGTCCACTGAAGAGGTGGACCTAAACCTTTCCCAGACCAGGTAACACCATGTGAACAATACCCAGGGACAGTCAGATCCTCTACTTCTGGCTACAGGTGACCTCACACTTTAAGCCCTATGCTGTTACCGTGCCTTTTCTTAGCTGAGAAGTTCCTACCCTTGCCAGTGTTGACTCTATGTCTGTTGGTGGTCGACCCAGCCCTAGTAATCTAATTACAACTTGACATGATCTGTCTGGAAACTATACCACATGGAATTAATAGGGAGTCTTACAACAGAGGTCTGATTGGGAACAATGGGAACCATAATATTGGCTATTCACATTTGTCTGTCCTACTAAATAACCACAGACACCAACACTGAAGCTAGCAACCTTCTTCTGTTTCTTGTACTATTCAGTTCAGTTCAGTTCAGTCACTCAATCATGTCTGACTCTTTGTGACCCCATGGACTGCAGCATGCCAGGCTTCCCTGTCCATCACCAACTCCCAGAGCTTGCTCAGACTCATGTCTATTGAGTTGGTGATGTGTCTGTCATCTCCTTCTCCTCCTGCCTTCAATCTTTCCCAGCATTGGAGTCTTTTCTAATGACTCAGTTCTTCGCTTAAGGTGGCCAAAGTACTGGAGCTTCAGCTTTAGCATCAGTCCTTCCAGTGAATATTCAGGAATGATTTCCTTTAGGATTGACTGGTTGCTCTCCTTGCAGTCCAAGGGACTCTCAAGAGTCTTCTCCAATATCACAGTTCAAAAGCATCAATTCTTCAGTGCTCAGATTTCTTTATGGTCCAACTCTCACATCCATACATGACTACTGGAAAAACCATAGCTTTGACTAGATGGACCTTTGTTGGCAAAGTAATGTCTCTGCTTTTTAATATGCTGTCTATGTTGGTCTTCTACTATTAGCAAAACCCATTTTCACTAAGGCAGACTCTTTAACCTTCTAAACCCTCAGGGCCAACTTTGACCTCAAGTCAGATGAGACCCACTGTTTTTTTGTTGTTGTTGTTGGATTCCTTTTATTTTATTTATTTATTTTTCCATTTATTTTTATTAGTTGGAGGCTAATTAGTTTACAACATTGCAGTGGTTTTTGTCATACATTGAAATGAATTAGCCATGGATTTACATGTATTCCCCATCCCGGTCCCCCCTCCCACCTCCCTCTCCACCCGATCCCTCTGGGTCTTCCCAGTGCACCAGGCCTGAGCACTTGTCTCATGCATCCAACCTGGGCTGGTGATCTGTTTCACCCTAGATAATATACATGTTTCAATGCTGTTCTCTTGAAACATCCCACCCTCACCTTCTCCCACAGAGTCCACAAGTCTGTTCTATACATCTGAGTCTCTTTTTCTGTTTTGCATATAGGGTTATCGTTACCATCTTTCTAAATTCCATATATATGTGTTAGTATACTGCAATGGTCTTTATCTTTCTGGCTTACTTCACTCTGTATAATGGGCTCCAGTTTCATCCATCTCATTAAAACTGATTCAAATGAATTCTTTTTAATGGCTGAGTAATATTCCATGGTGTATATGTACCACAGCTTCCTCATCCATTCGTCTGCTGATGGGCATCTAGGTTGCTTCCATGCCCTGGCTATTATAAACAGTGCTGCGATGAACATTGGGGTGCACGTGTCTCTTTCAGGTCTGGTTTCCTCGGTGTGTATGCCCAGAAGTGGGATTGCTGGGTCATATGGCAGTTCTATTTCCAGCTTTTTAAGAAATCTCCACACTGTTTTCCATAGTGGCTGTACTAATTTGCATTCCCACCAACAGTGTAAGAGGGTTCCCTTTTTTCCACACCCTCTCCAGCATTTATTGCTTGTAGACGTCTGGATGGATAGCAGCCATCCTGACTGGTGTGTAATGGTACCTCATTGTGGTTTTGATTTGCATTTCTCTGATAATGAGTGATGTTGAGCATCTTTTCATGTGTTTGTTAGCCATCTGTATGTTTTCCTTGGAGAAATGTCTGTTTAGTTCTTTGGCCCATTTTTTGATTGGGTCATTTATTTTTCTGGAGTTGAGCTGGAGGAGTTGCTTGTATATTTTTGAGATTAATCCTTTGTCTGTTGCTTCGTTTGCTATTATTTTCTCCCAATCTGAGGGCTGTCTTTTCACCTTGCTTATAGTTTCCTTTGTTGTGCAAAAGCTTTTAAGTTTCATTAGGTCCCATTTGTTTATTTTTGCTTTTGTTTCTAAAATTCTGGGATGTGGAGACCCACTGTTTTTAAGTAGTGCCATTAACCACATAGAGCCACTGTGTCTTGAGTCTTATGGAAAGAATGCCCAGAGATAATATGCACCCAATATTAAAATCGGGATACTTGTGATGGTGCAATCATATTAAAAATGCCATAATGGAGACCCATACCAACAAATTCTATGCAATTGCAATTAGATAAAATTAGAGGTCTTACTAATCCCTGGTATAATGTGGAATGTAAACCCTGCCAGAAATGTTTATCTTTACATCTATTGGTTACTTTTCTTATTAATTATAATGTTTTTTTTTCTCTCTCTCTAGTACAAGTCCCATTTATTGAACCTTGCACTAAAAAAAAATTCCACTAAGTGACTAAGGACAACTCACCATGAATTTCCTCCCTGATTAGGATTTTATATTTTATAGACACACACACACAGTATATATACAGGGAAAGGAATGTATACAACAAAATATCACAGAGAAGTCATGACTGAAGACTCAGGAAATATATCCAGTTTGGAAATTCTTTCCTAATGTGTCTTCCAATACCAACTTCAAGGTTACATCACACTCAATGGGAGTGGTCTCTTCAACAAATGCAACACTTACTGCCCACTGGAAACAATCATAGCTTTTGAGTATGTCAGCAAAAAAAATTCTCAGAAAACATATTTGATCCCATTGAGAAATCTAACCACTCTCTCTATGGGAGTTTTTCCATCCAAATTGACAGCTACTTGTTTACAACTATTACAAAATTCATCAGGCTTACCAAGCATCTTTAACAAGGGTTTGGGAAGAACTTCAGGGAAATTGAAGCGCGATGTTACTGTTCTGGGGGATATTAAATCATAACCATCATGTCTACAGAATAATAATGATAAGCCCAGTAGCAAAGGTAACCTTGGAGGAAACCTTTTGGTATAGTCACATGATTACCTCCCAAGTAGCCACCTCTGAGGCTATTAAAGTTACAGAAGCAGCTGCCAAAGAAAAATTCCCCCAGAATGGAAGCAATGGAACAGATAGTCCCACACTGAAATGAAGGAACATTGTGATATACAGGGACATAAATGGGCCAAATATATAATATAGTTGATTTGTACTTTTTAAATAACTTGGCCCTCCTGCCTATTTTTTACTGGTAGTTGGCAGGAAACTCAGGCAGTAATCACACCAGTCTGAACAAAATGACACATATAATCACTTACTAAAACAAGACTGCATCTGTCCTTAGTCACAGTAATAACATAAGATAGCAGATTTAACCACATTCTGGACTTTCTTCTGCCAACCTGATTTTAGTGCACGTAGCATAGCATATACCTCTCCTTGGCCAAGTTCCCCCATAAATCTCCTTTATTAAAATGAGCTTGTTCCCCTCACCATCAATATCCAGAAGCTAATCTATGTAAGTGTGTGGGCACTGGTGGGTTGAGTCTGTAACCAGTTTATCTGACCCAGGTACCTAATGCAAGGTGGATAACATGCAGTCTTGTTTGACTGTAACACCATATGCTTCTATTCACATCACCTCAAATTGTAGTAAACTTTAAATGCTCCAGCTTTTGTAAAAACAAAACTTTGTGTGCACCAGGACCCAGAGACCCCACAGAGACTGAGCCAGACCTGCCTTTGAGTGTTTGAGTATCTCCTGCAGAGGCACAGGTCAGCAGTGGCCTGCTGCAGGGCAGGGGCTCTGGGTGCAGCAGACCTGGGTCACACAGCATGTGGCATAAGCCCTCTTGGAGGAGGTTGCCATTAACCCCACCATAGAGCTGCTGAGCAGATGACCCACAAACTGCAGAACAATTATACCAAATAAATTCTCACACTGTTAAGAAAGTTGTAGCTCAGACAGTAAAGAATTTGCCTGCCAATGCAAGAGACCCAGGTTCGATCCCTGGTCAGGAAGATTCCCTGGAGAAGGAAATGGCAACCCACTCCAGTATTCTTACCTGGAAAATTCCATAGGCAGAGGACCCTAGTGGGCTATATTCCATGGTGTCACAAAGAGTCAGACACGACAGAGCCTGAACTGATGATGATGATGAGGACCCACAACAGATTTCCCAACCTGGGGATCTGGCAAAGGGACTGAGAACCCCCAGGGAATTTGACTTTGGAGGCCAGTGGGATTTGATTACAGAACTTACACAGGACTGGGGAAACAGACTCTTGGAGGGCACACACACACACACACACACACACACACACACACACACACACACAACTTGGGTGCACCAGGACCCAGGAGAAAGGAGCAGTGACCCCACAAGAGACTGACCCAGACTTGCCTGTGAGTGTCCAGGAGTCTCTGGCAGAGGCATGGGTCAACAGTGGCCTGCTGCAGGGTCAGGGGCACTGAATACAACAGTGCGTGCACAAGACCTTTTGAAGGAGGTCACCATTATCTTCATTACCTCCACCATAGTTTGGTCTCAGGTCAAACAACAGGGAGGGAACACAGCCCTGCCCATCAACAGAAAATTGGATTAAAGATTTACTGAGCATGGCCCTGCCCATCAGAACAAGACCCAGTTTCCCCCATAGTCAGTCTCTCCCATCAGGAAACTTCCATAAGCCTCTTATCCTTATCCATCAGAGGGCAGACAGAATGAAAACCACAATCAAAATTGTGATTTGAAAATCAAAATCACAATTAGTTTTTGATTAGAAAACTAATCAAACTGATCACATGGACCACAGCCTTGTCTAACTCAATGAAACTATGAGCCATGCCATGTAGGGCCATCCAAGATGGATGGGTCATGGTGGAGAATTCTGACAAAACGTGGTCCACTGGAGAAGGGAATGGCAAACCACTTCAGTATTCTTGCCTTGAGAACCCCATGAACAGTATGAAAAGGCAAAAAGATAAGATGCTGAAAGATGAACTCCCCAGGTTGGTAGGTGCCAATATGCTACTGAAAGAGTGCAGAAATAACTCCAGAAAGAATGAAGAGACAGCGCCAAAGCAGAAACAACGCCCAGTTGTGGATGTGACTGGTGATGGGAGTAAAGTGTGATGCTGTAAAGAACAGTATTGCATAGGAACCTGGAATGTTAGGTCCATGAATCAAGGTAAATTGAAAGTGGTCAAACAGGAGATGGCAAGTGTGAACATTGACATTTTAGGAATCAGTGAACTAAAATGGACTGGAATGGGTGAATTTAATTCAGATGACCATTATATCTACTACTGTGGGAAAGAATCCCTTAGAAGAAATGGAATAGCCCTCATAGTCAATGAAAGAGTCCAAAATGCAGTTTTTGGGTGCAATCTCAAAAATGACAGAATGATGTCTGTTCATTTCCAAGGCAAACCATAATAATCCAAGTCTATCTTTTAATGTGGCATTCAGCATCTTTTAGTTGGAGCATGTGAGATACTTTTAGTTGATGAATGTGGGATTTTTGTTGCAGCATATGGGATTTTCTTGTGGCATGTGGGATCTTTAGTTGTACCATGTGGGATCGTTGTTGCAGCATGTGGGGTAGTTTTAATTGTGGCAGTCAGGCTCTTCATTTTGTCACGTGGGATCTTTTTTGTTGTGATATGTGGGATCTTTGTTGCAACATGGGATCTTTTAGTTGCAGCATGCAGGATCTTTTAGCCATGGCATGTGTGATTTTTCTTGTGGCATGTGGAATCTTTGTTGTAGCATGTGGCATCTTTAGTGGTGGCATGCATGATCTTTTTAATTGTTGTGTGTAGGATCTTTGTTGCGGCGTGTGGGATATCTTTTTATTTGTGGCATGTGGGATCATTTTGTTGGGGCAAAGGAGAAGGAAAGTTTGCTACCCTTGCTTGAAACAGATACACGTGAGAAGCAACCAGGAAGCATTATTCATAATTCTTCCATTGTAGGTGGCCTGGAGCTATGCTTTTCCACAACTCTTTAGAAAGTCAACCTGAACCTGCCCCGTGGGCTCCTTTCTGGATGATTGCCCCATGATCTACCTGCTACTGCATTCCATGATCCATCTGCAGTGACCAGCCTACACACACTACACTGGAATTCTTATCCCCAAAGGCTCTAGGCTGCCCCCCAGAAAGTGAGAATCAACTGTGGAGCAGTTAAGAAACTATGTCATCAGCACTCCCTGTCACTATTGGCTAAACACTCCCTTGGCTT